>NC_062519.1:16894375-16906875 GCF_022655615.1 Tachysurus fulvidraco
AAGATCTCAATATCATTTCTACCTTCAACACATATGCTGAAGGTCATGAATATAAAGCTGTTATTTTAAAGACAGATGTGACACCACACATGCGCACGGCGAAAAGAAAAACACACGTCTGCATTTCATGCTTCAGGGCCCAAAAAATCTATACATCAACAAGCAGTTGTGTGTATGTAGAGCACACACAGATGAGGGTGAAGCGGAGCCACGGTCAAAGCCATGAGTGTAATGCATACAGAACAAACACAATCCTCACGATTTGTTATTCAGAATTTTCCAGATGTTTTGATGGCGAACTTGACAGGAGATGAAATTTCTCTCTGAAGGTGTTTTTTAAAAGGTTCTCACCAGGGGTGTGTTGTAGAAGAGGCCATATCTCATCCGTGGTAATAGTGAGAAAAAAGCATCCCTGAAACACACCTGTGATGGAAAAAAGGCATGAAAGACACCATCAGCCCCCAACACAGACTGCAACACCCGCTCTATCACTTCATCACTCTATTCTCTCAGCGACACCCACTGACCTGGAGCCTAAAAACATTATGAAAAAAACAGGAAACTTTCTCAATACACTTTAGGTTTTTTTTTTTGGATTGAATATAAAATTGAAAAACATGAAGTCATTTAACAAAAAGGATGGATGGATGAATGGATTGAAGGATTGACAGGTTGATGGGGGATAGACTGATAAAAGATAGATTAATGAATGAATGGATGAATGGATTGAGTGATTGACAGGTTGATGGATAGATGGATAGATGGATGAATGGATGAAAGGTAGGATGGATGGATAGATGGATGGATGGATGGATGGATGGATGGATGGATGGATGGATGGATGGATGGATGGATGGATGGATGGTAGGATGGATGGATGGATGGTAGGATGGATGGATGGATAGAAGGTAAGACAATTGGCTGGATGGATGGAAATATGGATTAATGAATGAATGGATAAATGGATTAAAGGACTGACAGGTTGATGGATAGATGGATGGATGGATGAATGAATGGAAGGTAGGATGGATGGATGGATGGATGAAATGATGGATGGAAGGAAGGTAGGATGGACGGTGATGCTCTAATTCAAACAGTCAAGTGACACGTGCTTTGATTTCTTTGCTCTCTTTTGAGGAATTCAGCAGATTGCAGTCCAGAGATGACGAGAACTGACACCGTTTTACATTCATCTTCATCTGGGTGATTTATTTTGTAGAGCAGTGAAGGATCTTACCCTTTTTGTGTCATAGGTTTTAAGGTGTATGACGTCATAATCGGAGAAAACCCGCCAGGTTTCGCTGAAGAGGTCTCCATAACCATAAAAACTCTAAAAATTAAAAAAAAAAATAAGGACAAAAAAAATGACGTATAAAACATGTATTAAATCAGCGTTTGGTGTCTTTTATTTTTCTTCTTTTATTTATCTTCTGCCACTCTGATAGCAGTATCCGTTTGGTAGCTTTGTTTTGGTCTAAGGAAGTCTTTCTGCCTGATTATTCTTCAACCTCTTCTCAGAACAAGGAAAACAGGAAAGGAAGCCAGGATTAGGTTTGTCTATAAATCATGCAGTTTTACACCCTCTCCTATTTCCTCTCAGCTCACAGCGGCTGGAGACGAGTCCCAGATTCAGCACGACGTCACAGAAACAAACGATCGACTCTTGAGTTTATTTCTACTCGAGTACTAAGAACAGAAAGTGTGAAGAAAGACGGTTTTAGCTTTGAGATTCTTTACAGACGGTTGATCTGCCTGCTGTATGCTTTATCCTGAATACATGTTTATACCTGCATAATGTCTGGGTTTATTTTAATGCTCTTACTTTTCTTTCTTCCTTTCTGTGTAATTCACCATTTATTTATATATTTTTCGTGCTTTTTTGTGTTTTGTTTCATTTCTAACAAAAATAGCTTTTATTTAATAATATATATATATTTTTTAAATGTGTCATACCAATAATCCTTATAATATTAGAAAAGTGTGTGTGTGTGTGTGTGTGTGTGTGTGTGTGTGTGTGTGTGTGTGTGTCTGTGTCTGTGTCTGTGTGTGCGCACAATACCGTGTCCCACATGACGATGTTGATGTCTCTGCTGAATGAGTTGTTGAGGTGCTGAGAGACGTACAGATTGACAAAATCACAGAAGTGATGGTACATGTTCACACCTGGAAAGCAAATATACAAGAGACCTAAAGATGAACAGTCGAAAATAAACAAAGTAGTGTGTTTTTTAAATTCTCTCTCTCTCTCTCTCTCTCTCTCTCTCTCTCTCTCTCTCTCTCTCTCTCTCATTTTCTACCGCTTATCCGATCTTCTCGGGTCACGGGAAGCCTGTGCCAATCTCAGGCGTCATCAGGCATCGAGGCAGGATACACCCTGGACGGAGTGCCAACCCATCACAGGGCACACACACACACACTCTCTCATTCACTCACACACTACGGACAATTTTCCAGAGATGCCAATCAACCTACCATGCATGTCTTTGGACCGGGGGAGGAAACCGGAGTACCCGGAGGAAACCCCCGAGGCACGGGGAGAACATGCAAACTCCACACACACAAGGCGGAGGCGGGAATCGAACCCCAACCCTGGAGGTGTGAGGCGAACGTGCTAACCACTAAGCCAGCGTGTCCCCGTGTTTATTAAATTCAGTCAGAAAACGTTTATGTGAAAAGTGTTTTAGAAGAGAAACTCTAAAATGATCTTATTTGCTCTACGCCCCCCCACACACACACACACTGTTCTCGTTCTCCTTCTCGCACCTTTGTTGTTCAAGTGTGTCATATTTTTTTAAACGATAATCAGATGTATGCTACAAGTATGTTTTAAGTAACTCTGTTTCAATTCAACAGAATATTGCAGACAAGTTGCAAAGAACTTCGAGTCCCATCATACAACCCACAATGGAGATCCCACCTGCATCCAGCTTCATGAAGACTGTGGGTCGCTCTATAATGACATCACAGTGCCCGTCTTCTATGGGATGGAAGTCGAGCTCCGTGTACGTCTGCAGCTCGGCGAACCTGAGGAAAGAAAATCGCTGGTCATCAGAGATGTCTGATTTGCTTGGGCTAAGATGGAAGGTCTCTAACCTAAAAAATATTCACTATAAACTTCAGTATAAACTGAATATTTTGAAGCGATATAAATATCTTCTATTCTCTAGTAACCAGTTGGATGGGAGACATCTTGCAAATTTTGTCTCCCTTATTATTTTTATATCGGGTTTATAATAATATCGTGTGTGGACTGATTTGAATTGTATTGTGTGCTAATTGTTTAACCAACATTTTCTATGTACGTGCATAACGTGTGTAACATTATGAACATCTGGGTCTGAATGATTTATACTTTTATTCCCCAGTGAGAATCTGACTTCCAGTCTAATTTAATTGAATCTGGATTAACTGGAGTTACTCAGGAGCACAAACACTGAACGTTAGTTTAGTCATTTAAAAATTGTATTTACCAGGACTGCAGGGGGCTCTTGTGCTCCCCTTCTGCCTTCAACACCTCATTGTTCAGTCTGCAGTGACCCCCGACCTCCCCTTTCTGCAAGAAATCCTCATTAAACCTGAGAGAGAGAATGAGAAAGAAAGAAAGAGAGAGAGAGAATGAGAAAGAAAGAGAGAAAGAGAGAGAGAGAGAGTTTATTATACTTCAATTGTCTTGTACTAGACAATATAATTAGTCCCATAAAGGAAACGTCTGGAGGCGTGGCCAGTGTCAGTCTCTGTACGGGAGGTGTGGCCAGTGTCTGTCTCTGTAAGGGAGGCGTGGCCTGGGTCAGTCTCTAGTACTGGAGGCGTGGCCAGTGTCAGTCTCAGTACTGGAGGCGTGGCCTGGGTCAGTCTCTGTTTGGGAGGCGTGGCCAGTGTCAGTCTCAGTACTGGAGGTGTGGCCTGGGTCAGTCTCTAGTACTGGAGGCGTGGCCTGTGTCAGTCTCAGTACTGGAGGCGTGGCCAGTGTCAGTCTCTGTATGGGAGGTGTGGCCAGTGTCAGTCTCTGTACGGGAGGTGTACCCTGGGTTGGTCTCTGTACGGGAGGTGTGGCCAGTGTCAGTCTCTGTACGGGAGGTGTACCCTGGGTTGGTCTCTGTACGGGAGGTGTGGCCAGTGTCAGTCTCTGTACGGGAGGTGTACCCTGGGTTGGTCTCTGTACGGGAGGTGTGGCCAGTGTCAGTCTCTGTACGGGAGGTGTACCCTGGGTTGGTCTCTGTACGGGAGGTGTGGCCAGTGTCAGTCTCTGTACGGGAGGTGTACCCTGGGTTGGTCTCTGTACGGGAGGTGTGGCCAGTGTCAGTCTCTGTACGGGAGGTGTACCCTGGGTTGGTCTCTGTACGGGAGGTGTGGCCAGTGTCAGTCTCTGTACGGGAGGTGTACCCTGGGTTGGTCTCTGTACTGGAGGCGTGGCCTGGGTCAGTCTCTAGTACTGGAGGCGTGGCCAGTGTCAGTCTCTGTACTGGAGGCGTGGCCTGGGTCAGTCTCTAGTACTGGAGGCGTGGCCAGTGTCAGTCTCTGTACTGGAGGCGTGGCCTGGGTCAGTCTGTGTATGGGAGGCGTGGCCTGGGTCAGTCTCTGTACGGGAGGCGTGGCCTGGGTCAGTCTCTGTACAGGAGGCGTGGCCTGGGTCAGTCTCTGTACAGGAGGCGTGGCCTGGGTTAGTCTCTGTACTGCAGGCGTGGCCTGGGTCAGTCTCTGTACGGGAGGCGTGGCCTGGGTCAGTCTCTGTACGGGAGGCGTGGCCTGGGTCAGTCTCTGTACGGGAGGCGTGGTGTAATAGAGCCGAGTTTTAAGTGAAACATTTTTACAATTAAAGCACAACCTTTCTACACAACAGTAATTAACTATCGGTTTATTTCTTTTCTACAGTAGATCATTCATGACATTTCACACTGTTTCACACTGTCCATTTCCTCCTCACCACCTTGTTGACTCTTTGGGGTCACTGACCTCTCATGACCCCTGCGGGGCTTCCGGAGGTCCAGATAGAGGTTGGTGGCTCTGCAGTAGCGCATGTGGCTCGTACACTTCAGAGAGGATTCCCCCTGAGACAGGAAACGAACACAAAACAACCTGTCACATTCTAGGACAATTTCTACTGGTCGTGTAGGAATAATAACAGTTTCTTCATAGTCAAAGAAAAAGGAAATCATGAGAACAGCACTGAGAATGAGAGGAAATCCGTTTACAGGAGTTAAAGGCGTGCAAATGGTCTTCATCTCGCTCAGACGCTCTTTAACATAGCCAAAGTCGGCCTGCTTCCAGAAGATTTCCTGAGCCATCTGCACTGTGCGAGCCCTACAGCACACACACACACACATACACACATACACACATCTGTGATTTACAACACCAGTAATGACTGATTTTTTTTTTAGAATGTCATTTTTTAATAAATTAGAAAATGTGCCAAAAAGGCTCCTGAAGTCACTGTGCTTTTTAAAAAATTCGTAATAACTTAAAGTGCATTTATTCGTCTGTGCAGCTAAAAATCATGCTGAAAAATATGAAGTCAGTTATAACACCTGTTACCGTGTCTTAAAATATATAAGTAACCCTGATTTAAAGACATACACGTGTATTGCGAGTTGAAGTGTTCCCGTACACAGCCAGACTGCATTATTTTTGTAGCAGTGATTTATTTATTAAAATCTTCAATCATTTCCTGTTTCTGTTCATGTGCGTTAGTTTTATTGGGCTGCGCATGCAGCATGACTGACTGAAAGGTAAAGACAGAAGCAGCAGGTTGATCTCACCATGCAGAGTCCACGCTGGTGCAGGTCGGGAAGCTGAACCTGTGCTCGGGAGAACAGCTCATCTCATAACCCCAACAAGACTTCTTTTGTGACAGAGCATCCTACCGACAGCACAGAGAAAACACACCGTTACAAAGCCTCTGAGGATACACTTTTTAAGATGGTGCTTCTTTCACAAGGTTTGGATTGAGCTCAACTGAGGACGTTTTTGTCCTTTTTAAAAGTCATACTGGAAAATTCTTTTAGTTTGTGGTTCCAAGTTAGATATGAGGACTATTGTTACAGACCAGAGTGAAAGCAGTTCCAAAAAAAATCACAATCATTTAGAATAATTGTATTTAATTGTGGGTTAGATTAAAATATTATAGATCAACTTAGATATAAAAAAAATGGTACTGGTATCATGATCTCATTTTAATAATTACAAAACTATGTGAAGCATTATTTGCCATATTTATCATCAGACTCAGTTTGTAGTACTTACGGCTTATCAAAGAACATTTCATACACTTTTTTTTTTTTTATAAAGTATTTTCGAAAACCCACACAGAGAATTTCTTACTTTAAATGGACAGAGAGGGTCGTCTCGGCAAACTCTTTCCATGTGTGTGTTGCTGTTCAGGAAGTAAGGGATGTGAAGACTCGGCAGTGTCACAGAGCTGTAGTTCATCTGCGGCTTAGGATCACCGACAGCACCAGACCAAGTGCCGAGAGTAAAGAGCAGCAAAAATGATAACAACGGCATAGTCTCACATACACCGACACGCACAAATCTCCAGCCGTCTGCCTACCTCTGTGTGAGAGAGAGAGAGAGAGAGAGAGAGAGAGAGAGAGAGAGAGAGAGAGAGAGAGAGAGACTGAGACTACAGGGTCCTACAGGGTCTGACTAATGTGCAGGTCTAGGTCAGGCTGCACCGTGGGAACCTGTGAATGAACGGATCTAACTCACTCAAATACCAACACAGGAAGCTTTGGTGACCTTTTTCCTACCATTGTTTAGATTTGCAAGGCTGTAACTTAGGGACTTTCATCAAACTAAAAAAAATGCTCTCTAACCAGATGTTCTGCATCATAAACCTTAATCAATATTGCCTTGGCAGTGTTTATGTGTGCACGTGCGTACGTGTGTGTGTGTGTGTGACCAGGTATAACAGTGTTACTGGAATGCGGTAATCGTTTACTGTACCAGGTGATGTTTACATCACAGTCTCAGTGACTCTGATGCAGCCATGGCATAGCACATAGCACATAGTCTCTAGACAAAATGTTTGCGGTCAGTGAGCGGCGGTTCTGCTGGTGGAAACAGTATAAACATCCAGGATACAATAACTCAGATTCCCACAATTTACAAATGACAGTAAGCAGGAAAAACATCTTAACACCTCAATTCCAGACTCAAGGACAGCAGTGTGTCTATACACTGAAATACTTGTGAAAGTCACAACACCGGTGTAACACACACACACTCACACACACACACGCTCTCTCTCACAGACACACACTCTCAGAGACACACTCACACACAGTCATGTCAGTGCCTATGGATGATGACTCAGTATAATTATAGGGTACATGGATGTGTTAGTATGTCCTTTAAGGGAAGTGGTTTCTTTCACTTCTGTCTTTAAACAGAGCTGTGAAAAAGGTTTCACATGTTCATGCTGAACTGTTGAATATTCTCAAACATCTTTGCATTTCTTTGTACAATTAGACACTACTGCTTATTCAGTCATTGCTTTACTATCACCATTCCAATAACTTGATTTGTCTCCTATCTAGTGTCACTACTCCATAACGATGCTATTTAGACAGCCTACACAGCACACTAGGGCGGATTTCTGGACGCGACCATAATATGAAAATATCCGCACGTGGGATGGATTTAAAACGCACCGCCATAGCGACGGTTTCCGGTAGCTGCGGTTCCCCACAATAACCACCCGTTTTCCGGGTGACCTTCCGCCCCTAAAAAAAACCCAGGATATTTATAAGCCCCAACACAAAAAATGGGTCGTTTGCGGTTCTAAACGTGGTTAAAACCCCACTAAAGAAACCACTAAAGCAGAGAAAAGAATAAACGAACAGTAATAAGTACCACATGAATAACAACGTACCTCTATTTATCAAAGAAAAGTGAAGGGAAGGAAGCAAGTCGGCATCATACCGGAAGAAGCCGGCGTGCAGAGTGCAGGATTCACCACAGGGGGGCGCGCGTTAGCTTCCTTTTATATAAACACACACATTTACTTATTTAACATTTTCATGTAGTTTTTGTTTGTTTTGTTGTTTTATTTTTAGCAAAAATATAGATGGAAATTCTTTTCCTGATTACTTAATGTACCTTAAAACATAAATCACACTTATACACTGACAAACATCCTTGACGTATGTAAATAAAAATGTAAATAAATACAAATATGTTGATATATTAATAATAATCTTAACATTTAAAAATATAACTTTTTTAACTTAAAAAAAATTTACCAATGAAATCTGCAAACATTACACAAGGTCTTAAACTGTGTAGGATTTCAAAAATAATTAATTAGTTCTCATGATAAAATCATTCCAGTTCACCGGTGATATTCTTATACAACCATTTACACTTTAATATAACCTTTATAATATAACTTTTTTTTTTAAATCTATTTAAATGACAGTTTTATTAAAAGTTTTCTCATTTTAAGACCAAAACCCAAATGAACCAAAAACAAACAGGGCAATATTAATTTTATTTACACATTTACACAAAAATGGAACCTTGTCCGTGTATATTATACACAAGCCTAAGATAAATGTGAACTTAAAAAATTATATACAAAGAAAAACAAAAACTGGTCGCTCTGTTATAACGTAGGGGCGTTTATTTATGTTGCTGAATCCGCTTAGTTCTCCTGTGATGAAATGTTTCTCTCCTGATGGGTCTGTCATTTTCAGGTAAGCGTCGCCCTTATTCGCAAGGGCTCACTGAGGAGTCTGATGACGAAACACGATGTACATCAGACGCTTTGTCCGTGATGAAGACCTGAAGAAAGGTCTTCGTCGCTCTATTACAGGTCCAAAGACAGGGAGAATTGATGCCACAAAGTTGAATGGAAGTTGTTTTAGAGGCTCATGGTGGTCCAACACCTTAATTAATCACTGTGTTTGTATTGTTCTGCTCATCATTTCATTAGAAAGCCAATGTGTCCAGTGGTAATGAACAGAACATCTGAGACACAAGAGGTACCCCATTATAGCTTTGTTTCTTTACAACAGTAATGATTACATAGGATGAGACAATCATTCTCAATGCACGAGTGTTATGACCATGTATTTTAAGAGAGCACAGCTTTCTTTCCAAAAGAAATATATATCTAGTCTTTTGCACTCTATAGAGACTGCCAGCGTTCCTTCATTGCTCGCAATGAACTGATGTCTGTAAAGTGCAAGGCCTGAAATTTATAAAGTCGCAGTACGTGTTTTTGATAGTGTTCTAGCTCTGTCCTAATCACACAATCCAGAGATGCCTACAAAAACTGAGAACAGCAATACTGTTGTGCAAATAATCGGACTAGGATTTTTTTTTTATATATATATATATAAGGCTTCTGTTTTACAGTTTTCCGGCCTGGAATTTAACTTCATCCCCTCCAACAAAATTTGGGTTAATTCTGCCCCTTGGGGCATGAACACATACTTTGTCATGACCAAGTGAAGGTTTGACTATATTTAGTCATTGCTACTGCAATGCTTCAAATATATCAAATTGCTCCTTCAACATGGGTGTTATTAAACGTATAAATTAGCAAAGAGCGAGTAAAAGGCTTCCATCTTAAATGTTATCTTAAAAGTGCAAATTGATGCGCATGGAGTCGAGATCCACGCTAAGAGAAAAGAGCTTGTCTGTTTTACGTCTGCTAACGATCGCTGAGGAAAAAAAAGCATTAACGTTTAAGATGCCTGCTCCCACAATCCCATAAATAACTACAGATTATAAAACTGATCCGGAAAATACAGAGCACAAAGGAGGAAAAATACACACGTCCGTGGAACCTCCTGCCCACCACCAATCAGATAATTTGTCTGTTTACAGTAAATGCACTTCGATGTCCTGTTGTGTGTGAGAAAGATGCTATTTCTGGTTCTTGAGCAGCTCGTCGATTTGGGTCTTGTACATATTCTTGACGTCCTCCAGGTCGAGCCGCAGCTCCTCGGCCTCTTCTGCTTTCTCTCCGTACATCTGCAGGATGGTGTTGTGTCTCTGCTCCAGGTCCTGATAGGAGGAGCGCAGAAGTGCAGCACAGTTTAATTATCAGGGTACAGTAATATTTACTTTTATTGCATTAAAAAGTTCTAATGCTAGTTTGTAGGTCAGACACCATCAGGATAAAAACCCTGTCGATTAAGTCAGTTTCCAAGGCTAAGATTATTTACATGTTCTAAAGCAAATATCCAGTCAAATATTTAAGCTGCACAATACGTCAGAAACAGAGATATGACTCGTCGCTCAATACAGGAGTAAATCTGTGTCGTTTTGCAAACCGGTGACAAAACAGCTGGACACTTTCCCCTCAGATCCCCATCAAACTCCTCATGCACCTTCACCTTCTCTACTTTAAGCTCACCTTGAGCTGCACTCTGAGCCTGGGGATCTCCTTCACATTGTCCTCCAGATCATCGTTCTGATTGGTCAGCCGCACCAGTTCTTCCGCCATTGCAGAGCGAGTCCTTTCAAGATTTGAGATCTCCACCTTTTCCACCACAAACGAATATTAGAGAATATTTTATTAAGGAAATGACAGTAATAACTATGTGAAGCACACACAGAGAGGAACTGTGCATGTGTGTGTGATTTCTACCTGGAGCTGTGCGATTTCTCCCTCCCGTAGTTTGAGCTGAGATTGCAGGTTCTCAATGATGCTGGAACCTCCGCTTAGACGTGCCGCGTCGTACAGGCTGCTCCCACCGAGGGTCACAGAGGCAAACGAGTGATCAGGAGAATCTTCCTGCTTTCAAAACAGTTTAAAAATATATATATCTTCCATAAATACTATCAAGAAATTACAGTTTACACTTAAAGGGACAATTAGAAACAAAACAGCTCTTTAACTACCTCAGTACTACTGATATTGTAATGTTGATGTATAATGGATAACAACGTAGAGTTTAAAATAACAATAAGTCGTTGTCAATAAGTGTGTGTGTTAGGTAGCTGGGGAAAATAAGGCTCAAAACACTCGTTAGTCGTCACACCATTAATCTTCAAACTAGGTATTGAAGGTGATGAGACAGAAGTCTTTTCTTTTTTTTTTTGTTGTTTCGAATGTAAAGAGGTCAGTATATTGTCGTGGCTAATTTCAGTCTTTAAGGAACGGAGAGAGTTTTTAAATGTACTGACGTGGGAGAGCAGAGACGTGTGTATGCCGCTGTGCGTATCCACACCACTGATGGAGCTGGAACGAGAGAGAGATGGAGTGGAGGATGAAGGAGGCTCAATCAGTGGTGCACTCAGCGTCTTTCGCTCCTAAACACAAACACACACACAAGCAGAAAACGATTACAAGTCCATCAAATCAACCCTTGGTGGTATTGTAAATATTACGCTATTATTTGGAATATTGCTAAAAGGACCTTTTATGAATGTTTGTAAAAGGGTTTATGAATGCAATGATGATCTCATGCTTTGTCCTGGGTATCAGAGCACCTTTGCTAGTTATGTTTATCATCCCTGAAGCCTGGAGCTACAATCCATTATTTGTCATCATAATAGTTGACTGACACATTTTATGAAATATCTTCCAGGTGAAAATATCTATTTTCCTACATAACTGACAGGATGACACCTGAACTATTAATTAATGAAGTAATCGATTAATCAATCAATTCATTAATTAATTAATTGTGTATAATTAATGCTTATCCATCTAAATAAAACTCCAAACCTTTTCCTTCAAGGCTTCTTGTGCAAGGTAACATTTCTTCTTCTCCTGCTCCACCTTCACTTTCTCCATCTCAAGCTGATTTGTTAGCAGCAGCTACAGAATCATATGAAAGAAAACAAGAAACACTCAGTCAGTCAGTCAGTGAGTGAGTGAGTGAGTGAGTGTGTGTGTGTGTGTGTGTGTGTGTGTGTGTGTGTGTGTGAGAACAGACCGTACCTTCTCCTTTCTGGCCTCTTCCAGAGCTCGAGTGTACTCGCCTTTCAGATTCTCCAGTTCAACACGCTCCCTACATCACACACACTTAGTTACACAAACCCCGATTTGTGTGTACAATAGTTATCACACACTAATTATAAAAATAAAAAAAGGGGGAAATG
This sequence comes from Tachysurus fulvidraco, assembly GCF_022655615.1. NCBI lineage: Eukaryota > Metazoa > Chordata > Actinopteri > Siluriformes > Bagridae > Tachysurus > Tachysurus fulvidraco. The sequence continues at coordinate 16,906,436 of NC_062519.1, forward strand.
GATCTGATCCTTGCCTTCACCTGCTTTCTCCTTACATTAGAAGTAATCTGCACAAGATATTCTTAAGATAAGTTGCTTATCGTAAGACTTCAGATGAAGCAGGGACTTGAGTCTCTCCTCCAGACAGAACCTATTTACCTGCTGCTGTCGTCCTCCAGGTTTTCGCGCCGAGTCTTCTCCACGTCCAACTGACCCTGCAACCTTCCCTTCTCCTGGCGCAGTGTGGAATTCTGGGACTCCAGTGAAGCCAGCTGAGCCTTGATGGCATGCAGTTCCTCAGTCACAGAGCGCTCCTTCTCAACGGCAACAGCAAGCTGGGCCTGAGCCTCGGCTACTCCGGGCACAAGAAGAAAAATAAAGAGGAGACATGTTGGTTATTCCCTATGTATATGTTAGAGCTTGAAATTAAATCAGCAGTAAACATGATCAGCTCTGAAACT
>NC_062519.1:16911875-17131875 GCF_022655615.1 Tachysurus fulvidraco
ACCACGTTATTCATTCTGTTCTAACACCCCGACCCCTAAAACTATAATACAGATAATATGCCTGAATCAGACCTTCTGTAGCTCCAGGAGCTGGCAGGTGGAGGCACCTTTCTGCTCCTCAGTTATGGGTGATGTCAGCAAGTCATGCGACTCCTCAGGTTCAGTTCCTTCATTAGACATAGTGAAATCTGGTGACCCGGTTTCCTGCTCCTCCTGCAGCAGCTCTTCTGGCTGTTCGGAGTTCACCGGCGTTGCGCTGCGCCCGCTCTCCTCCATCTCATCCACTGAGTGATCCTTTAAGCAGTCAGTCATCCCTCCCTCCACCTCTTCCTGCTCCTGAATGGTCTGTGGAGCCGGAAGAGCCGGAAGCGGGCTGGTTCCGGCGGTAACAGATGCCAGAGTTCTGCTACCGGGGATCTCGTCGTCCGAGTTGACTTCGCTGACGCTGCGGCTGTCCAAAGAGTGCATGCTGAACGAGTCGATGCGCTCGAAGGCGTCAGAAGAGGACCCGCAGCTCTCCGTCAGCTTCGGATAGTCGTCCAGACGTGAGAAATCGCTACACGTCGAAGCAGACAGGAGCTGGAAAGAGCCTTGCATTAGGTGCAGCCCTGCTTTAACCTCGGCCGTCTCCTGCCTTGAGCTGGCGGAGCTCTCGCTGATGACGCTCTCATGGTCAAGCACCTCGATGTCACTGGTAGTGGAGGTACCAGACGAGAAGGCGCTCACGGGAGGAGACGGAGTGTCGCTCTGCCTGTCTTCTGCCTTCACATCTTTGGACTCCATCATGTCGTCTTTGGGAGGGTCTTTCCCGGGGCTCTTAGGCTCAGCAGAATCACAGCTCTCAACCTTTTCGACAGATCCAGGCTCCGCAGGCATGTCCACTTGTGTGACTTCTGGACATGAAGTGGAATCCTGTGTCTCTGTTTTGCTCTCAGTGTCCTCTGAATTTTCTGTTTGCTCCAGAACAGCCTCCAGAAATAAAGCTTCTTCTTTTGACTTCACCTCCTCTGACTGGTTCTCTGCTAATTGTACACTGCTTTGTTTACTCGGCTCTTCCTGAGAAAGTGTGGAAGAGTCTACGTCATCCATGGCAGATGGATGCGTCTCATTTTCTGAGTTCTCCTGCAGTCGGCGGTAGGATTTGGTCGGCGCCACGGACACCACCGTAGACTTCTTGACCGGCTGCCCGTCCCCAGGAGACAAGAAGGCACTGAAGAAACTCTCTGTTTCATCAACCACGGTGCGAGTGACAGGTTTAGTGATGGCCTCAGATGAAAGAGTGAGGGTCTTTGGGCATTCCTCTGAAGGAGAATCCCACTGGTTCATCCCCCATCCTGTGGACTCTGGCTTACTCTGTACATCTGGGGGGGAAAAGACGAAGAAACAAAAATCAAAGAAATGTCAAAAAAAAATATATCAGAATACACATCTCTTTAAAACAAAGATCAAATTTGTTTCCATTTTCAATATGTCATGAATATCAGAGATTTCGGTATATACTGTGCATTTTAAACACTAATTTGTTCCAGCAGCCTCACAGCTCCAGGATCCACAGTCTGGTCCAGAGCTCAGGCCTCATCAGAATTTCTCACGTTTTTCTTGTCTGTCCAGGTTTCCCCTGGAATCTCTGGTTTACTCAAAACCCCTAAAACACTTAAGTAGGTAGACTGGTTATGAGAAATTACCCCATCTGTGAATGTGTGTCTGCAAGTTGCCCGACGATGACATGGTGTCCCGGTACAGATTTAATTCCTGTATTTTGTGTGAGGACGGATGACTCAAATATGCAAACCTCATGCAAATCAAGATGAAGTCCCACAGTTTCATCCACTATCCTGAGTAGAATAAAGTTTTTTGAAAGCATATGGAATAGAATGTTGGACACTTATCACCATACATGTTTTCTGCTTTAGGATTCAAATTTCCCCTCACAATTTAATGAAGTATGTCAATCGGTACCATACTAGCAATATGTCAATAGGTCAAAATAATATGCCATTACAAAAATCTGTCCAAAACCACCATGAGGAAAAATTGCTGTTGAGTCTGACCAGCTATGAGAAAGTAAGAAAAGAAACTGTGTAAATAAAACAAAAAAAGTTATTGCTCTAGTAAAAGTTATTGCTCTAGACAAGACACATAAAAGTTTTTGAAAATTGTGTGTAATTATTTATTCATCAAGGAAACTGAAGGGTCACAGATGTGGTCTATTGGCTCCCTGGGTGTTGACGGCTGGATGTAATCCTGACGATAAATATACATGTGTCTTCAGTCAAGGTTTTCAGACTGTAAATGAACTAACGACTGAACTTAATAAATGTAAACCCACCGTCTAAACTAGGTGTGATGGCGTCGCCCCACTGATCCTCTTCTTTTATATCCAAAACTCGGTCGATGGATTTCTGTGCGGTGCTCAGAGCTTGTTTAGCGAAACTGGACAAATGGGAAGCGTTGAACCAACTCATTTTGCTCTCGGCTTTTCAGCAGAAAACCGTATTTAAAACCACATTGTCACGTATCATATACAAAGCTGAAGCTACAGCGAACTGTCACGTTAAGCTAAGCGGCTAAGCGGCTAAGTCGTCACTGTTAGCATGCTAACCGGCTAACTAACTCGACAGAAATACGGATTTTTGTCATTACACCTCAGACTGGATAATGCCCAAATCCTTTGTCGTATAGAATCATAACAAACAACGAGGCGTCATTCCGACATTGTGTTCAGCGGTGAGCTGTAAACTCTCGGCTCCTGGTTTGTTTTGGAGTTACATCTCAAGTCCAGGGCTGGTGAGTCGCTACGCTTCTACTTCCGGTCCACGTAGCACCAAACAACTGCGTCATCCATAACCCCGCCCACAAGACATTGCGCGTCAGTTCCTAATAATAATAATAATAATAATAATAATAATAATAATAATAATAATAATAATAATAATAATAATAATAATTAATCCTTCATAATCATGCTCATAATAAGTAAAAGAAGAAGAGGAGGAGGAGAAGAAAGAAGAAGAAGAGGAGGAAGAGGAAGAAGAAGAAGAAGAAGAAGAGGAGGAGGAGGAAGAAGAAGATGAAGAAGAGGAGGAGGACGAGGAAGAGGAAGAAGAAGAAGAAGAAGAAGGGGAGGAGGAGGAAGAAGAAGATGAAGAAGAGGAGGAGGAAGAAGAAGAAGAAGAAGAAGAAGAAGAAGAAGAAGAAGAAGAAGACAAAATGAGGAATAATCAAACTAGGAAAAGTATATACAGGCAAAATTAAAATGCGTGATATAGGCAAAAAAAAAAGCATGATATACTTTATGCATGTTAGATTTTGAGAGAAGGGAATTAAAACAATTCTAAAGTATATATGCAGTACTTAAAGATGTAGAAGAAGTGAGATCAGCTATGCTGTATGGGTTAGAGACTGTAGCAGTGTGAAAAAGACACAAGGCAGAAGAGGGAGATGGTTATGTTGGTAGTAGGATGTTGGAGATGGAGCTGCCAAGTAAGAGGTCAAGAGGAAGGGCAAAGTGGAGATATTTGGATGTGTTGAAAGAGGACATGAAGGTACTGTAATTGGTCAAGAGTGGAGAGTACAGAGGATAGAGTTAGGTGGAAACTGATGATTCGCTGTGGCCTCTAACGGGATCCATCTGTAAAAATTAGGGTATTACATGACTATTAAATATCTCACAGATAATTTGCAGTAATCCATTAAAACTGCACTTTATATCCGGTGTAAAACAACACACTCATGAACCATTTCATTCATCAAATACAGCAGCTAAAAGTACTGCTTCACTAGAGGCTTTAACATCTCTGTGGTGCAGGCAGATGAGATATGAAAGGAAAATAAAACTACTAAAGTATCAAGATATGTCAATATATTGTCCTTTAACCCTAACTAAACACCACACAATTATCCACACATTTCAATAACGTCACCAGTGTTACGCATCAAGGCATTCCAACAAATGCACCAAGAATATCCACAGAATAACATTGAACAAATATTCGTTCATATTAATGTTTAGGTGCATGTTAATCTGGGTGAGCACACCGTTACAACATTTCACCTACAGAGGACACTAATTCACCTTCATTTCTTTTTCCCTTCTCTGTAACACACTCACTACAATATAGGATTGAGGGTTAATAAACTGATTCATGGGCTCAGGTATGGACACTTACACCACACGCTGCGTCCGCAAAGGCAACAGCATTGTCAATGACCCCACACACCCCTCACACACACTCTTCACCCTCCTGCCGTCTGGAAAAAGGTACCGAAGCATTCGGGCCCTCACGACCAGACTGCGTAACAGTTTCTTCCCACAAGCCATCAGACTTCTCAATAACCGAACTGTACTATACTGAGCACAACATACACACACATCATCTGTATGGACTGCACAGACCCTCACAAAACACACACACTGTTTTGCACACTTTTCTGCTGTTTTTGCACATATTGGACAATATCTCAGTCATCTGCTGTTTTTTGCACAACTCCATATATAATCCAAAGGACCTGCTGCTAAGAACCTGCTGCTGTTCATTCTTTTACTGCACAAAATACTGTTTGAACATTCAGTATTTACACCGGTCGGTCGGCGCTGTTTCTGTTACTGTTTATTGTCTTTTGTGTATTGCATTTTTTGTACTTTTTGTATTGTCTTGTAACTTAATGTCTGCACTGTTTTTTGTCCTGCACTGTCTTTTGTCCTGCACTGTCTTGCTTGTCTTGTCCTGCACTGTTTGCACCAGGTTGCACAGTTGCACTTTATGTGGCTAAGACTACTTACATGTCCTTAGCCCTGTCTTTGTTTTATGTAGCACCTTGATCCTGGAGAAACGTTGTCTCATTTCACTGTGTACTGCAACAGCTATATATGGTTGAAATGACAATAAAAAGCTTCTTGACTCTTCTTGAGGTGTGTTGAAGCAGGGGAATCACTGGTGTGGTCAGTTACACTATGTGGACTTTTACTTAAGATAGCGAGTCTGACTCGTCATCCTAAGGTTGTGGGTTCGAGTCTCGGGCTGGCCACGACTGAGGTGCCCTTGAGCAAGGCACCGAACGCCCCAACTGCTCCCCGGGCGCCGCAGCATAAATGGCTGCCCACTGCTCCGGGTGTGTGTTCACTGCTGTGTGTGTGCACTTTGGATGGGTCAAATGCAGAGAACGAATTCTGAGTATGGGTCGCCGTATGTCACGTCACATCGTCATTTTGTGATTCTGTTTTGAGTCATTTCCACTTTTAAAAAGATCATATTATGTATACAATACCTAATTGAACGAGAGATAGAAAGAGAGGACAGAGAGAGAGAGAGATTTTTTTATTTATTTTATTTTTATTTTTATTTTACTTTTTACAACACTTTATTTACACAAGTCACATTCAGGGTGAAATTCAGGGTGGCTTAATAAATAAATAAACAAAAAGAAATTCAGGGTGGCTTAATAAATAAATAAACAAAAAAACAAACAAAATAAATACGTGTTAAGATGGTTTCATAATTGAGTAAAACATGAGTGATTAGATTAATTCTGGTGCAAAGTTTAGTTCTCCTTCTTCGACAGAGCACAAAGCATTCTCCCAACACCACACACATTTAACACATCTAAAAATTAAATTCAATTGAAATTCTTGATTTTAACATTTTTGTGGCTTCACAGTCAGTGTTCTGTGCAATCTGTTTTTTTCCAGCTCAGGTATATTGCCATCTTCACTTGACCGAGGATAAAGTTAACCAGTTGGCACCAGAACCTGTGTTTCCTAACGTATTTAAAACTAAAAATAAATCACTGAACAGTAAAATCAACATAAAACGACCTTAAAACGCTCCGTAAAAACAAAAACAGTGACTGCAACCTGGAGCAGTGAATAAAAACATGAAAAACTGTTCAGTCATGTGCAATAGCACTGTTTAAAACAGAAATAAAAGAGTTCACAGAGATAATACCATGTACAATCCTCCACTGGAGGTCAGCAGCTCTTTTTGGTAACAGTGGTTTGTACAGTGCCCTCCACTCTGGTTTAATATCAGCATTAAAACCCAAAACTCTGCCCCATGGGGTGTCTACCCTCCCACTCAGCTTTTTCTTATTTAAAACCTTAACACAGGCTCTGTAGAGCAGCTTATTTGTCACTGACCCAAAGTCCATCTCCCCTTCACTCCGGCGCTCCAGAAGGGGGCCCTCACACCCGTCGAGGTCAGGAGCTGGAGGATGTTCAGCTGGTGAAAGGGTTCATAATCTGCAGAACCAACCTCTGTGTGTTGATAGTCCAGCATCCGAACACGCTCGTCTGATGTTAGTGCAGATCTCCAGCGGTGTAGGAGGTGATTGACAACACGCAGGGACCTTAGTCTCATACGCGACAAGTCTGACCCCGTGATGTTCAGACAGAGAGAGAGAGAGAGAGAGAGAGAGAGAGAGAGAGAGAGAGAGAGAGAGAGAGAGTGTGGGAGAGAGAGAGAGAGAGGCAGAGAGAGAGAGAGAGAGAGAGTGGGAGAGAGAGAGAGAGTGTGGGAGGGAGAGAGAGAGGCAGAGAGTGTGGGAGAGAGAGGCAGAGAGACAGACAGACAGAGAGAGAGAGACAGACAGAGAGAGATAGACAGACAGACAGAGAAAGAGAGAGAGACAGACAGACAGACAGAGAGGGGGGGTAGAGAGAGAGGCAGAGAGTGTGGGAGAGAGAGACAGACAGACAGAGAGAGAGACAGACAGACAGAGAGAGAGACAGACAGACAGAGAGAGAAAGAGAGACAGAGAGAGAGACAGACAGACAGACAGGAAGAGAGAGAGAGAGAGAGAGAGAGAGAGACAGACAGAGAGAGAGACAGACAGACAGAGAGAGAAAGAGAGACAGAGAGAGAGAGAGAGAGAGAGAGAGAGACAGACAGGAAGAGAGAGAGAGAGAGAGAGAGACAGACAGACAGACAGACAGACAGACAGAGTCCTCTATGTGTGCATGTTTCTGAAGTTGGCTTTTCCATTAAACACTTGTTTCACTACACATCTTTCTTTATTATACGTTGTAATAATTACTGAAGTCTTCAGGAATGACAAGCGCGCGCACGGAGAGTAAATATTATCTTAAGCCCTGAAATCCACACTGCGATTTCCCTCATTATTAAAGGTGCAGCGTGCGTGATGACGGCGCGGGCCGCGGCTCAAACCGCTCCACATACACTATGTAATGCACTACTTCAACGCTAGAAACAATAATGTTCCACTCTATATTGTGCTGCGCTGTAGTGAGCAGGGTACGATTTAGGACAAGACCGCGGAATGCTGCTGTCTCGGGCTTGTTTTGAAGGAAGTGAGCAGAGAAAAGAAAAGAGAAATAGGACCGGGCCAGAACACGCAGATTATTCAACACTCGGTCTAAACAGGCGGGTTAATAGCGGCAGCCTCTGGGAATTGTTTATTAAGCCGAATTGATTTGATAAACCTGACGTAGTGTCATAGTAGAGGAATATTTAACTTGTAAATAAATCAGGAACCGACAAAACAACAGTGACACAGCGAAGAGGAGTCAGCGTTAGCATTTAGTGCTAGCTTGTTTGCTAAAACACTACCGACGTTCGCCGTTACTTCTGTTTTATTTCTGAACCAAGGTGAGTGTAATTCACTATAAATATTTCGACTTGCGTATTATTCCGGTAAGCGTGTCAATTCGAGCTTGTTACGCATTGTAACGACGGCAGGAAATGATAACTTGGTGTCAAAAGACCGCAAGCTAGTTAGCAGTTAGCTTGTAGGACTAGCAATATATCTCTGTGGGGGTTGATGAGTGTTCCAGCTACGCTGAATGCACAAGGCGCTTATATGACCTGTTTGGGTGTTAACATTAATAAATGTCCAAATAGAAAATTGTCACGTCGAGCCAAAAAAAAAGTCTGATGTTTAATGACGTTTAACGTTACCGACTGACAGCACCGTTAGCTGAGGAGCTAATCTACACGTTCGTATTTGTGTGCGCGCGCACACCACATAATATTTTTTATTAAATTATATTATATATTTAGAAGAAAATACCGTATTTTTTTGTTAAAAGATCGTGAGATGGTTATTCGTGTTGCATGTTTAAATCACGCACCACTGAGTCATTCGTCACATCCTAATACACCGGCTCAGTGTTTTTTATTAATATTCTTGAGTTACATGTGAGTTTCAAGACAAGACGTTATTATAAGCTGTTTATGAGAATTTATAAAGCGGAAGCCCACGCCCTGAGCCATCCAATAAACACAATAAAGCTATGGAGGTGTGTGTGTGTGAGAGAGAGAGAACTCATGATCCTGATCATCTGTCTCCTAATGCTCAGCTGAGGAACATCCAACCGTTTCCAGACCTAATGGTAAAACACTCCTTTGTGGTTTTGTACCATGTGATACGACTTTGCCCAGTGTCATGGGTTCCAGATTAAACATGGAGTCACCCCAGTTTGGTTACACCCAGGGCAGTATGAGGAGTATACACTCAAACAAAAGAACCTGACTTTAGAAATGAACAGCTGCACTCGAGCACTTTTATATTCCTCCGTCTTCGTACTCAAAGTTTTGTCTCTTGTCCCATTACATGTGATCGTTCCCAGTTTAGTCACTCGAGGTGGGGAAAAAAAATACTTTCATGGTCATGCTCACATGTGTACGAAAAATGCTGTTAACCTGCCTGCTGATAGAGGATCAGGTAGGATTTATCTGTCTGTCATTGTGTCAAGAGTGATGCAGCGGTGCTTTAGTATTAGTCAGGAAAGCTGTTCTTTTAGTCTGCTGTAAAGTTTTTAGGAGATGACTCTTTAGATTGTTTAGATTTCTTCTGCACTAAACTGGTGCTGTCACAATGTGATATCACAATCTGAATTTCTGGTCAACAGGAATGAGGAAAACGAGACATCTGACACCAGCTAGCTCCAGAATCTTTTCAGTTTCTCTGTAAACAATATAACTTGTGTCATGAATTGTCTTTCCAGAGTGTGCGTCTTTATGTGAGGGTGAAAGATTGGTCCAGTGGATAAACGTGGATGTTTACTGTACTATTCAATCATCACTGCACTAAAATCAAGCTTTAGACATACATCAGCTCATTAAAGGACCTCCTGGCTGGGATTTACAGGAAATTTCTATTCGTTCATGTGGACAGGTGTTAAGGAAACCAAGCCTGTATGTGTGTGTGTGAGTGTGTGAGGGCAGACGGTACAACGTGTCTTTTTGAGGAACTGCAGATTTAGGAGGTGCAGAGACAAACTTTTTTTAACAGATACATGTTTGGTGTTGGTGTTTGTTTAAGGAACTCCTCCAGGCCAAGTGTTTCGTAAACTGAAGTTTGTGGTGTAAATGCTTTTGAGGGTTTCACAAGGCTTTACTGGTTACCTTTTGGGCAAAGAACCTGTTTCTTTTATTTATTTCAACGGTTGTCTACTGGCAACATTTCATGTGATTTAATGTGGAAAAGTCCTAAGAAAGTTCAGTGTTTCCGGTTCTCCACCTTTACACACGACCGAGGCCCAAAACAATCGTCCCGAGACTGTAGTGAGAGAACGAACCTGCCACGGATTTTTGCTTGCTTTTTAACTTTATTTTTTCGTAAACGTGAGCTGCTGAAACGAGTCTTGATGTGATCGACAAAATATTATTTTTGAGAAACTATATCACTGTATACTCTTTTGAAATATACCAGGTATTCTAAGATCTCTTAAAAATAATACTAGTGACAGTGTAGTGAAAACCTGCTCTTGTGTTCATTGAATTATTCGCAGTGGGAAAATAAACCAGTGAACAAACAAATGAAGTGTTTTGCTCTGATTTGGACAAATAAGTGTAAAAGCGTTCTAAAAAGTACTGCTATCGATAAGGTTTCTCTCCTTCTGTCAATCAATAAGCCTTTAAATGCCATTCTGCACACTGCAAGCTTCCTTATCATTAGCTGTATGGATTTTGCTGTAGCAGAACAGCCTGTAATAAAGATGCACTTGTGTCTGAGTTCAAGGGTTTCTCGTACAGTTTTGTGTGTGTGTGTTTTGTACGACTAACAGCAGCACAGCAGTCATTTTATTTTCTTAAGAAACATTAGCATCTTTAATCTGTGAGAGATGTAGGTCATCTACTGACAGATCAAACCACTAGTGTGCTAGAGTGGGGTGTTTGAGTGTAGTGTGGTATAAAGTAGGCCAGCACTTTTAATCCTTTAGCAAGAAAGGAAAATAAATGGCTTTCACTTCAGGGCCAGCAACTTGGCTGCAAAATCCTGTAGTTTGGCATGAAGCTGCCGTGCATTTGCTCCACTCGCACTTGAACTGAAAAACGTCGGGTGAAGTTCTTCAGCCGAGCACCCGAGCGCCAGCACACCGAGCTGCTAGGTGGTTTTTTTTTTTGTTTGTTTGTGAAACACTTTCAGTTGAAACATCGTTCGGGATAAATACGGCTGTTACCCGTAACGCTGAAATTTTCTTCTACTCGTATTACATAATTAACCTCATTTATTATCTGAGGGTGGATGTGAGAGTTTTTTTTTTAAAAGTAAAATTAGACCCCATTCAACTCTACTGATCTTTTCATGCAGGGAATGTTGTTTATAGATCTAGGTTGAGATTTCGAGTATGATCAGATCCTGATACCTTCACTGCCACTTTCTCTTTCAGATACTAACAATACAGTATATCCTGACGATTACAGAAAAGACTGCATAAAAAAAAAGAGATCAGACAGATCACATAGCAAGGATTGTCATGGGGCTGAACCCGCGGGCAAAAAGTGGTGGCTTGGCTATCAGAGGGAAAAAGAACAGTGTGGTGTTAAAATTTAACGAAAAAAAAAGCTGTTCTGTTTTTATCTTTGTGTGTTTCCAAGTGAGGTGCGTTAGTTAAAATTCTCTTTACATTTACGCTCAACAGATTATAAACAATTAAAAAAACAGATGGATATCTATGTCAGCTGATGCTCAGGTGTCGATATCGGAAAAGAAAGAAACCACGTCGTGCCGCCTCTGATTAGGATTTTTGTTTTCTGTGCAGTCTTGTGTTCTGTGAATGATCTATTAATGATGTGATCTTGTGAAACTGATATTTGTAGGCCAGGTTACTTTCTTATGCTGTGAAAATGAAGATTGAAAAAGAATCTCAGCCTGAATGGAGACGGGTTAGTGCCCCTAAAGACAAAGTCAGACGCACATTAAACTTGTTTTTCTGTCACTCCCCTGCTTCCTCGAGCGCTTAAGAGTTTTTGTTTGCGCATGCATGTCAGGATTTTCATCTCACGCAGAATCTCCAGGGTTATTTTCTTTACCCCGCATCCATGTCTCACAACCCAGTTTTCGCTGCCCTCCTGCAGTCGAGCCGGAGATGCCATTCCCCACGTTCTCGCACGTCTGGATTCGATTAGCTCGGTCCGTGATCAGGTATTGTTCCTCCGCTCAGCTCCGGCTTCATATTCACTGCCCCCGGGCCTTGGAGCTTTGCATCCGAATTCATTTCCTCAGCAAGCTGCTTTGCAAGCAGTTTATTTTCATGCAGGATTTTTTTTTACTTTTATAATTTCCTTTCATACAGCCGTACTTGGAGCCTTCCGAACAAAGACGTTGTAGACAGCCTCATGTTTCCAACTTTGTGGCAATACTTTGAGAAGAAGACTTATACGAGCGTGACGACTATTTTTGATAGAGAAAAGGATTCCTGAGGTTAAGTGGCTGTGGACTACTTGTGAAGAAATGCTACATTTGAATTTCATACACAGACCTAGAACCAAGTGTCTCTTGCGTTTACTTTCCGTCTCTGAGTACTCTACATCAGTGCTTTCTGTTTGTTTGTGTCTATCTATAATACAGGTTCAGATGGACGTTCTTGAATAAAATATGTTTTTGTCGGTATGAGTGTAAATGACTTGCTGAGCCATGAGCACACGCACCCTCTTCGATAAAGGTACAGCTTTCTTTGTAGCTGAGCAAGGTGTGAAGTTGGAGAAAACAGCTCTTGGTTTTTTCAGTTCAGATTGAGACTCTGTTTTTGGCCTTGATGTAGAATTCTGATATTTTCACACAGATAGGTGGTTTTGTCCCGTTTGTTTATGTACCTGAGACCGGATCCGATTCCCCTGCAAACGCAGCTGAAAACTAGTATTTTACGAGGTGTTGGTTTTTGTTTTTTTCCTTTAAAGATCGGATGTATTCCTTCTCTCTTAGGATCAGAGACATGTCCTGGTTCCTATAGATGACAAGAATGCACTAGTTACACATATGCAAAACTATAGAGTATAGGTTTGTCAGTTAACGCAGCACATCTTCTACGTCGTAGGTCTAATTACGTGTCCGGTGAGTGTTGTGAAAGTGACCTCTGTGTTTTGAAACATGTACTCCCTAGTTTGTTTTCACCGTTGGATTGTCTGCAATGTGGGACACACTGTTCACTCCGCTAAACGAGTATTTACAGTCTGTTCCCACTTTCGGGTGCTGGAGGTTGACGGCATACAAGTCGGTTTCCATTTACAGCAGTCCTCTGCTGTGTGTGTGTGAGAGAGTGAGGTGAGCATGCTCACACGATCCCTCGTGACTTCAGACGGAGAAAGTAAGCGAGAACACATGACTAGTTCAAAGTTTAGTGCAGGAAAACAGTGATGAGTGTTTTCCTTGTAATGGCGTCGTGTTCAGCCCCGTCAGCACTGAGTCACTGCAGCAGCTGTCTGCATTCACAGAAGTCCACTTTTGTTGATCATGCTACAGGACTAAGAGACCCCTGTTTGCCACATCCAGTACGCTAGGCCAGGCGCTATGACCTTGATATTAACGTTATAAGACATTTACACTATGCTTTTTCTCCTCCAAGAGCATCTCAGGTTAGTACACCACCACTACTTACGACTGCCTGTGCTTTTTTTTTTATTATTTTTTTCTTCTTATTTTGTGGATGTTGAGTAAAATGATTCCTCTGGAGTTTGACCATTAAGCCGCTCATTTACACTCATCATAAACGCTCTAATAGTGGCGTCTGATATCGCTCGATCCTGTTGTACTTTGTATTACTAGATGAACAAAAATGACCGTGATCTAGACCTATTCCACCATCATTAACATAACTGGGTTCTGTGGAAACATCAAAAGGAAAATCTCAGGATCTTCCGACGGTACGAATAATACGATAAACATCTCATAGCCTTTAACAGAACGTGCAGGCAGCCCACCCAAGCATGTGTGTTTAAAACGAATGTTAGTTGCTTTATTTGCTCGAGTTTCACTTTCTGTTTTCTAGGCAAACCGGTTATGATCATGGTGCTTTTTTATGTCTCAGGCTAAAGTCACACAGGAATATATCAACCGTATACTAATCGAGTAATTCGGCCTTTAAAACTTTGCATCTTCACACAGTTACATATCCACATCTTCGTTCTGTTTTCTGGATTAAACAGGTAATCGTATTTATCCGATTTATTTTCAAGATGGACATTAATCGACACATTTATGTCTCGCACCCTCTGTGCTGAGAAACGTTTTAAAACGTCTCCTACGTCTTTTTGTCGAAGGTTAAACTCCGGTATTAAAAGTAGGAGTAAATTCACTTTAATTTTTTCACACGTTGCCATCGGCATTGTCCAGACAGGAGAAACACGACAGGAAATAATGTTAATGTGACATTGTTAAGATGATCTCTAATCCGAAAGCCTTTAACTTGCTTCTCAAACAGCTCTGTTTTATGTCACTATGAATTGAGCTTATATTTGAGCCTCGTATCATACGATTAATCTCTTCTTTTTTTAGTCATTATGTTTCACTTCTGTCTCTAAGCAGTGTTTTCCACACGTGAGTAGTCCAAGTGTGACTGGGTGTTAGTCGGGTTATTAGCTCGATTACAAATATAATATGAATAAAACTAGTCAGAATTGTGTGGTAAGGCTTGCAGTCTGAAGCAAACCCATGCAATAGTGCAGCTCTGCCCTGTGTTTGTTTTTTTTGTTTTTGTTTTTTTCACACCCCAAACCCCTAAATGAAAGCACCCAGAAAACATTCAGCCTGAAATCTATATCTAACGTTTTGCTTACCACTTATGTCAAGAAGACCAGATGATGTTCTTCCTGATTGTGACCTCAGTCATCTTCTCATCTTTCCTTTAGCTCCTGACACAATGACATCGAGGAAGAAAGTTCTGCTCAAAGTGATCATCCTCGGGGACTCGGGGTGAGCATCGGCTCTGAGATCTCGAACTATATCACACAGAAAAACGGTGCACAAGTATGCGATTTGAGACACTGCAAAGTTAGACGTTTGCATAGACAGTTGTGTTTCTTGGTCATATTTATATTGGCTTTGCAAGGAAACAATAGTGAGGACAAGAACATGCAACCCTTCAAGAGAACACGGTGCACGTGTAGTTAAAAGATAGTATGGATAGTATAGTAAATCAACACACACACAGACAAATAGATCTCAATTCATCAGAGATACACCAACAATATCATCAGACACGATTCAAGTGCTAGTTAATCACGTTTTTATTGTTGGTTAATCATGCATGTTTATATGTAAAAGAGCTCAGAGCTTTCAGTTCCTCTTTTTCCTAAATGTGTGTGTGTGTGTGTGTGTGTTGTAGAGTGGGAAAGACCTCTCTGATGAACCAGTACGTGAACAAGAAGTTTAGCAATCAATACAAAGCTACAATAGGCGCCGACTTCCTGACAAAAGAGGTGATGGTGGACGATCGGCTCGTCACAATGCAGGTACGGAGAGTCTCGCACACTCGTACTAATAAATTTGCTTACACACAGAGAATAAAATGGATTTGGATACGGATAAAGTTTGCATTTGTTTACATGGCTTTTTAATCCAGTGTCTCAAGGCGTTTGAGGAACTGACATGAGTATCAGTTGACCACATGCAGGTGCAGGTTAGTTAGAGACCCAAACAAAACATCAGCTGAAGAACTAGCAGTACACAGGAGTGATGCACAAAGCAGTACAGTTGTTGTTTTTGTTCTTTATAAACACTGTAAACACTGTATTGAATAGTGGCACGTACCGTGATCACGTATTCTATGTACTTATCTGTACAATTGAAATCGTTTAAATACCAGGCTAATGGTGTTGCGGTTCACCTGAGACATCAGCATGCAGGTTTGTTTCAGACCCACAACAAGCTCAGATGTTAGAACAACCATTATTGTTCTGATGTTTTTTTTTCCTGCAGATTTGGGACACAGCCGGTCAGGAGCGTTTCCAGTCTCTGGGCGTGGCATTCTACCGCGGTGCAGACTGCTGCGTGCTCGTCTTCGACGTCACGGCACCGAACACGTTCAAGACACTGGACAGCTGGAGGGACGAGTTTCTGATCCAGGCCAGCCCTCGTGACCCTGAGAACTTCCCCTTCGTAGTGCTCGGCAACAAAATCGACCTGGAGAATAGGCAGGTGTGTGCTTCAGGAAGGGAACCTGGGCCTAGGTTGTGTTTTATATCACACACGTTATCAGTGTGGGAACTTCACAAGAATCCGTGGAGGTCACGTGACTATAAATTTGTGTTTGACTTCTCTATGGGGAACTTCACTGGGGTTTTAGTTTAGTTTTTTTTTTTTTTTTTTTTTAAATGAGCCGCTCACCACCCAATTAATGTGAAAATACACAGTTTAGTTCTGTCTCTTACAAAGTGTTGGCACTGGGGAACTGAAGTTTTTTAGCGAGGCTGTAAAACATGTAGGATAAAAGGCAGAGATTCATGTGTGAAGGTGGAAAAGAATGGGTCCGTCACCTGTCTTCTGTTACTCTGCGTCTGTCAGGTAACCACTAAGCGAGCACAAGCCTGGTGCCAGAGCAAGAATAACATCCCCTACTTTGAGACCAGCGCAAAGGAGGCCATCAACGTAGAACAAGCTTTCCAGACCATCGCACGCAACGCACTCAAACAGGTACACAATTACACCCCCTAGTGGACAAAATTCCTTCAGTAATAAACTTTGTCATGCCGTGATGCATCCGTTTTTAGTGATGCATCCGTTTTTACCTGTTTCCTCTCCTCCAGGAAACCGAGGTGGAGTTGTACAACGAATTCCCAGAGCCGATCAAGCTGGACAGAAACGAGAGAGCCAAGCAATCACCGGAGAGCTGCAGCTGCTGAAGATGTACAGGGGGCGCTACTGATCACCCTCCACCCTCTCTGGCCTTGTTCCTCCTTTTCCTTCTTTACACATCTGCCTCTCTCTATCTTTCCCTCTCTCTTTCCACTTTTCCCTCAATGTAATCACTGGCCTTCATAGAGCAGGCAGGCTTCCTCTTCTAGAATATACCCTATACAATTTGCACTCAGTCACACACATACACACACACAGCAGTGCTCAATGGGCTTTACATGAAGACATAATGAAGAAAGTGTTTTGGTGCACAAGTAATTTCAGGCCCTCAATAGTAGCTCTTTTAACTATATTCTTGTCAACCCTTCTTCAGACTTGCAGTTTTCACTCACACTCATTCTCTCTCTTTCTGTTCCTTCTGAAACTCTCAACACTTGAATGCTTTCTCAGACTTTTTTTTTATACATACACCACCACCTTGTTAACTGGAACCTGTAAGATGTAATG
Source organism: Tachysurus fulvidraco (assembly GCF_022655615.1). Classification (NCBI taxonomy): domain Eukaryota; kingdom Metazoa; phylum Chordata; class Actinopteri; order Siluriformes; family Bagridae; genus Tachysurus; species Tachysurus fulvidraco. The sequence continues at coordinate 16,928,415 of NC_062519.1, forward strand.
CAGATTGATTGGGCTGTGTAATCTACCGATTGATTAAAGCTCTGTGTTGATATCGGGACTGTCTGCTCTCTCTGGTTCGACGGGAGGCTTGACGTGTCACAGCGTCCATCTCCTACAAAGCATGCTGTTTTGCTTTATTTGCTTTTCACTAATTAATATGCAGTGTCACTTCTAGTCATCAACAAACCTGGTGGTATGGGGATACGACTAAAGGTCGAACACTAAAATCAGTATCGTAGCTGTGACATTAGAATTCTATAGCATGTTGGGATTTTTTCTTTTTAAATCATCCCTCCTGTGAGCGGGACCGCTTTCTACTTACGGCTAGTGACGAGCAGACGCTTCACTGCTTTTTTGTTGTTTTAAGTCTCACTCCACCTCAAGGTGGCAGAGGACCGGTTGGCATCCCTTGGATATTTTACTGTCTGTTCATTTTCTTATGATTTATTATTGATGATTTATTATTATTATTATTATTATTAATAATAACTCACCTGAATAAGTGGAAAACACCCCACAGAACTGCAGAATAGTGAGGACATCTGAAGCATTCATGACAACTAATGAAACATTTATTACAGCACAGCATATACATTGTTTGAAAATAAATGTATTTCAAAAGTAATTAAAAAAAATAATAAAAAACAAACTTGTTGGATAAATCTTTTGTGCAGTGCTTTTTCTCCCATTTTAGAAGTTTTAGGAAGTATGTTGACTGGCGTAATCTACACGTTCTCATCTACACAGAATGGTTTTGGTTATGAATGGTGCTCTGTCATCGAAACTCTGCATTCTGGGTTTGGATGTTTTAAATAAAGCGAGGAAGTGTTTTATCGGTTCAGTGAATAATTAAACCATTAGAGAAACTACTGCTGCTACCTTAATCTTGTTGCACTTTTGGGACACCTATTACCAGTAACGTTTTGTTATTTAAAAAAAAAAAAGAAAAGTGTCGTCTTTCCCTTCCGAAGTTTTGCCCTGAAATGGAATAATTTAAATATTCTATATTCAACATTTATAACAAACATTCTCTGTGTTTCTGAGGCTTTATAAGTGTTATAGATTAAGATAAATGTGGGTTTTACCCTGTCTGTATTTAACCAATCCACACAAACATTGGGCTCGAGCTGTGGAGATAATCATCTGTTCTTTCCTTGTGATACAATGATAACGTATGCAGTGAAGTTTAACTGCCATGTGTCTTTCTTCCTCTTTCCACTTTTTAAAAAATTGTCGTGAAATATAAGTAACAATCGCGCAAAACTAGGTTTTAAAATACTCACGTCTCAAAGAGCAAAGCAGAAAACCGCAGGATCATCCATTCAGCAAAAAATAATAATTTTATATAATAAAATTTTTTTTATAATAGGCTTCAGTACTCCTAATCTATTTAACAATATGAAAGCTCAGGAGCTTTATGTTCTTGGTCTCTTACTGGCTCCACTTCCCAGCAGCCACTGCTGCAGCATCCCGGTGGCCTTGGACTTCTGCTTCTCAGATGGATGCTTTTCTTCTGTTTCTTTAGGTTCGGCATCATCAGCAGCTTTCCTCTTACCTGGCGAGCCGTTTTTCAGCCAGCTCATCATCATCTTACTGCTGGCTGAAATCTGAGGAGGAACCTAAAGAAAGACAATAAGACTGACCCTTATTTGTCTGTCTAACTGCGAATGGATTGGACGGAGTAGGGATTATTCTATGTGGTAATCACGAGTGGGTCGTTCTCACATGCTTTGACTCGGAAAACATTGCCCGTTCAGGACAGAAACTACACTCTCCTCCGCTATACCGGATAATATTTCTACCTGACTTGTGATCGTTAACATACAGCAATAAGATTATTTTTTGAATTCCCCATCAGCTAAACAGCCTGCACAAGCACAGTTCTCCACAGCTACAAATAGATTAATAACAGAATAGATGCAATACTTTGTGTATTAATGGTATATAAGAAAACAACAGCTTGACTGAGCAAAGGCTTGACAATTGGCCTGAAACGTGAGACAGTAATCGAGTCATTTATAGCAGATTTTGGGTGCCTCTGCAACACATCCAGAGGCTTGGTTCATTTTGGTCAGAACTTATGTTAGAGACTGGCAACAATCATGGTCGCACTTTTGAGCTCACATCCTTACATCGTATAATAGCTCTTAAAACTGGCTGCACAGATGAAGCTGTATTGGAGCGTGCACTGTTGAATCTCAGATTAAAACCCATCCATCATTCTTTAGTTCGAGGTTATTTCGCAGTATCTCTGATGGTAAAGCCCGACTCTGATCAGAGAGAGGGTCAGTTCATCAGAATTTGGAAACCATTCTTCAACTGGGTTGATTAATCAGTGTTGGAAAAGCTAGGAGTTTAGAGAATGAAGTGGTTTGTTTGTGTATATATATATAATTATATATATACACACACCATGGTTACTTAACCATGCAGAGGAGTAATGTTTCTTGTATTTGTCATAAGTGATGCACCTTCATGGCGGCGGGGTCGACCGGCTGCAGGCACTCAGGGGAGTTGTTGCGAGAGTTGTTGACGATTGAAGAGACTGGATGAAAGGTCAGGCAGGATTTAGACTGAAGCAACTTAAGAGCTTCCAGTGAGCGTACCTCCCCGAAATCCAACCATCGCCTCACCTCCTCATCTCCATCCAGAATGGCTGGCATCCTGTCTCACACACATACACACTTCTAACGAATAGCTGTCCCTGGTAAACTACACCACAGAGCATATTACAATGATCTCTACGCTCGATACAATGTCATGCTCTACCTGTCATGGATGCTTTGCAGGTTTGGTGAAGCATTCACAGTGATCACAGTGTAGGTGTATAAAAGCTCCCCACCACCAGGAGGAGTCCAGCAGTCAAACAGCCCCGCCATGGTGAGCAGACGCCATCCTGCCCAGGCACCGCCATCTTCAGTGTCCTGTTAAAGGAGACAATCCAGAAGTTTATTTTTCAGATTATGAGACATCTGTAAATGTTACTTCACAGTAATGACCTTAAGAAAAGGAAAATAAAAATGTTAATAAGAATCTCGGGGATCGGAAGCAAACCCTTATCCACAGCTGACTGATATAGATCTGATTTAAGGAAGGTTGTGTACAGCTGTTAAGGTAGATCAGTGGGTATAGATTGAGGCTCATATGACGCAACATCTTAAAGGTTTTACATTATTGTGTCAGTGCTCTTAAATGGAGGGTAAATCCCTCTAAATAAATTGAACCCTCTGAAAATGCAGGTGGCTCACGTGATCATTTTTCAAGCCCAACCTTTAACCATTCACTACATCATTAGCATTTGATTATTAGTTGTAGTGTTGCATTAAATGTTATGTGTACCACATATGCTTCCTTCACTTGTGTCCCTTTTTCCATCAGAGATTTTAATGTTGTTGTTTCTCTGCGGTGAGAAATCAAAATGCAGGCACAATTACATTCACTGTGAATCATCATAATCACTCCGTTAAAGATTCAAACTCCATCAGTCTTACCCTTGTCTCTCCTTCACAGTGATCATCCTTTTCCATCTCATTCTGCTTATATCCTTGGTCCTGGGGGAAATAGATAAAGAAAGGCTGCTTGTCCTTCTGCTGCCTCCTCCACTCGTAGAAGCCGTCAGCTAGAATGACACAACGCTGGCCTTTCAACAGAGGGTCCTGGGGCAGAAAATAAACAGAGAATACGGACAGACATGTAGCTATAATGAAAAGTTTAAGGAGTTATAATGCATTTATATAATTCAAAAAGTACAACACATGAGTTCTGTTTATCTATTTTTACCAAACTAACACTGATATTTCCAAACTGAAAATGAAAGAAATCCCACACCTTGTAGGACTTTTTCTCCAACAAGCTTTCGCCGCGACAGTTGGAGGTGCTGTACTGCATCTTGCTGGGGTCACTCTCCTTGAACCACGCCGGCACCAGACCCCAGCGCATCGTCGCTAGCACGCACTCATCCACTGCGGCTTCCTGTCCAACACAGACAAAGCTGAAGTGAATTACAGGAGTAGGATAAAAAGCCCACAAGTGATAATGGCAGTTAATAACATACATTCCTACAAAAGTTAAACTGCAGGCAGCAATTTGTTGTCTTTTTAATACATGAAAACAGTACAAGCTTTGTGTGAGTTATACTCTGTTGAAAAATTTAATATTGCAGTGTAAGGAAATTCTTCCCTGACCCGTATAAAATGATAAAGAAGAGTCAGTAGCACTTTGCCTTATTTAAGTGTCTGCTGGACAGCAGAACCGGACTAAAGGACTGAGGACTCTTGTTGTAGGACGGTCGGTATTTCTCAGCATCTCCATCCCGCCACTGAGGCTGTCGCTGATGTCCAGACCGGTCTCGGTACCGAGAAGCACGCCGGAGCTCATCAGGAGCGAGGGTGCAAGCTGTTCTTCCACACATGATCTCTGTCTACATCACAAGAGACACCGATTGAAATGAATCAATTAACAATTATAGTTAATCACTCACTATTATAATGTATTATAATTGAAAAATTAGTTAGTTAATTAATAAAGAGCTATAACAAGTCTGTCTGGGCCCCACCTCCTTTTAATCTCTGTATGATATCCTGTGTATACAGGACTTTTATTTTGAAACGAACGCTTGCAAACAATCAAAGCTCATTTAATATAAACCATACAAGTCCATTAGTTTTGATGTTAGTACTACTGAGAAATATTTGATTTATACCACGCTATAAAGAGCTGGCAGCTTTGTGTTTGACAGCTAGTTTTTGCTCGATATAAAACGTTCTGGTTTCCCCGCCACCTGTATTCCGTCACCTGCGTTCTGATTGGCTAGTTCGTACTCAATCATGTCGCGGGCGATTGAATTACTGAAACCTGATTGGTGAACTAAAGTTGTAAATCATATTCTAGCCAATTACAATGCAAGAGGCGGGAATTGTAGAAAACGGGTAGACAAAGAAAATCATAACAGTAGGATGCTGACTTCAGCTAATATACACGAATTATTGAAATTTATCTGATGCTGCATTAACAGATAAATAAGTAAATAAATAAAGGTTAATTAACCGCTTTATTTGTGAGGTTTGAGCTACTTACCGATTCGTGTCACAGAAACCAGCGACGGTTAATCAGCTTAAACTTAGCTAGCAAGCTAATTAACTTTTGGGCTACAGAGATAAAAAATAGTCAGAAGTTATAAGATAAAGATGTAGACATAGACGTGGTAGATATAGATGTAGTTAGGTCAGTGTTGCTTATCCGACTTTAGTGACATTAATCATTCATTATCGCGTAAAATAAAATAACTGACAGACCAAGAGTCCCGTGCGCGCGCGCACACACACACAGAGCGACAGAATCCTCCCAGTGAAGTGCGCGAGCTCATCATTTAAATATATATATATATGACAGATGTGTTTCCTATCAGTAATATGCAAATCTACCAGCAGTTCTATATGCACCCAGGCACAGACACCTTATCAATGAGTCTGTTTTATTTTTCTTATTTTATGTGTAACAGCACCGAGAAGGAGAAAAAAATAATAAAAATACAAACATTCAAAACAAAAATCAGTAAAAAAAAAAAAAAAAAACTATGCTAAAGAATGAAATAATGGACACAGTGTTTTCAGTTTCTTTAATCATATCGTTACAAACCAAAATGAGAACATGAGAAGGAAAAGGAACATGCTTCCTGTTGCACAGATGCAGTGGCAAAAGTTTCTCACCAGAGTGTAACAGGTACTGCTGCTGCTAACAGTGAGTTGTAAAAAAAAAAAAAAAAGGCAGATATGGTAAAGAGATCTAGATGCATCAGCGGTCAGGATACGAGTCCAAATGTTCACATTAGGGTAACGCAGGTGATGAATGGTGCACTCGTACCTCAAGACCTGATTCATACGAGTCCAGGGATCAGGTCTTGTCACGCTGATAGGATTTCTCACAGTAGCTTATCAGTGATTTCTCAGTGCACATCATTGTGGCTCAGTGGGATGTGTACGAGGCTGGATGTAGACTGGAATTTAGGAAAATCAATCTTTTGAATCATCTTGAATGAGAACGGCCACAGCACAACGTTGACCTTTAGCATAGAATCTGAATGTTTGTCGTCATTCAAGATGATGGCATGGAAATGACCATCAGAAGATCTTTAGGAGAAAAACAAACCCTTAAATGAATGACCTCAAAGTGTCCTTTTCCACTTTTCATGGACACCAACCTAGAAGCATTCCCCAATTTATCACACACAAAATGCTTGGCTTCAAATGATTTTGCGAATATAAAGCTGCAAGAAACAGAAATCAGTGGACTTGCATCTGAGTAAGAAATAACCTGCACAGAACAGTAATGTACGCAGATACATATAAAGGCAATAACAACGGCATGCATGTCATCTTTGGGCTTCGTGACAAAATGGTGATGCTGAACTATGGGTTTGTCTAGTTCAGGACAGTAAAATGTTTTCCCAAAGCCAGGCTACACTTTAGTTCATCAACCGAAAAGTCATTTCATAATTCAGCTCACGAACCTGTGGCAATGTGGGCCGGTTGTTGAAAAGTTTTGATAATATCACATTGTGGAAAATGATTATTAGAGGTCCACTCTAAAACCAGCCCTCGATTTTAGACCTTTTTGTTGTGAAAACTCTGGTCCCAGCGAATCCACACTAACATGATCGGATTACGGTCTTCTTTATCCGTCCAACTGTTTGAGGATTCTCTCCCTCTCTTTCAGCGCTTTCCATGCCTGATCCTTTTCTTTCTTTGTTGGAGTGCGTTTCTTTTGCCTGGCAGCCATGATGCGTCGGAAAGCCTCCATCACCTCGTTGTCAGCCACTCGGACACACTGTCGCAGCTCCTGCTTCCTCATCTCCTCCCGCGCCAACCTAAAGAGGTGACACACACAGGAGAATGACTCAAAAAACATTGTATAGGTGAGGAATAGTACTTTTTTTAACAGACATACAGATAATACTCACCTGCATTATTAGAAGAAACTAAATGGATAAATGTTTCTAGGTATTATTTTCCTCCCCCAAGACTAATTAACTAGTTACTCTAAGATTGGTAATGTGTAACACCTGAAACACCTACATATTGTTTAGTCGAACTTACCGGAGCAGCTCTTGCTTTCGTGCTCGGTTGTGAGCGCTCAGAGCTTTGAGCTCTGCCTGTCTCTTCTGGAGCTCGGCCAGCACTTCATCCTCCGAGTCCCCTCCTGTGCCCTGCCTCTCATCTGAGTCCAACAGTCCTTGAGCCACCAGCTCTTCCCTGATCCGGGCTTCCAGAGAGCGCGTGTGGGGAACGCTGTCACGGGCAAGAGAGAGATGCAGATTGTCATGGCTAAGCTTTGAGACAGACTGTTTATACTGCCTCTGTAATTTTAGGAAATGATCATGTTTGATCGTTCGTATTATTACCTGAAAGCTTTTCCCTGGCTGCGAGGCGAAGTTCCGGCTCCTTCATCTTTCACCGGAATGTCTGGAATTGGGGAATCCTCCATAGGGGATATGATATTCTCCTAGAACGTAACCACAAAATCCTAATATCACCTAAAGCTAAAATAAAGAGGTATTGTAATTATCAGGACAGCACAATGTACTACAATAGTAATATATGTGGAACAGATAAGCCAGAACACTTCCTGGTGAGAGCGTAAAAAGTGAATATATTTGATCAGTGTAACGTATTCAACTGAAGTGTCGGACCTCCACCAGGGCTTGCAGCAAGCGCTGCGTGAGGGGACCAAACGGACAGCCGTCCTCCGGAGGCTCGTGTTGGGACTCAGATTTTTTCAGCAAGGCATCAACGTCTGCACAAAGCAAAACAGGGATTGTGCTTACAAAGCAAGCCTCTAAGAGCAACACTTTCAATTAACATCCAAATATCTATAAAATGGTACTGTCAAAGAAAGTAAAGACTGCACTACATTATCTTCAGAGTCCATCAAATGATGTACAGAGAATCTCTGCGTTACCTTTGGCGTCGATCTCAGAGAGTGGACCCAGCATGCTTTTCTTCTTATCGTTGGCTCGCGCTCCCTCTCGCTGCTCTTCCAGCAGGTCTTCTTGTGCCCAGCGCTGAGAGTAGTGTTTTCCTAGAGTGGGAATCTGCAAGCCACACACACACACACACACACACACACATTTCCTATCTAACCAACAGACAGCTGACCCACCAAGAGGTCACAATGTAAAAAATGAGAAACATTGTGATGGATCTTAAAATCTAAAAGTATATTTTTTAAATCCTGTTAAAAATTCAGAATATCCACTTTCTCAGTTCACAGGTATAAACAATTCAACATCAGTTTAGAAATCCGGCTGTGCTGGTGTTACCTTGTAATACTCCGCTTCGTCTTCAGGTGGTTTAAGAAGTTCTTCGAGAACTCGGATCTCTTCATTAGTGATGTCTGCACAGTAGGGCTCTACTGAAGCCCAGAATCTGTCTCAAACACACACACAGGTGATGATAATACTTTAAAGAACGAGCTAAACCTTCACCAGGAAGTATTCATAGTAAAATCTCTGCCATTCTAAATAAATTGTAAATGAATAAAATCACTCGGTTTAAATCTCAGCCCACCTGTTTGGAGTGTCATTTTTGGGGTTGCGGGGTATGTCCTGTGGGTCTTCACTGAATTCATACTCCTGGACTTTGGGCTGCAGGTTTTTGGACTTGGGCCTGCCCGGACCAGGCCCAGGCCCGTGACCTGCCTTTCCTTCGAGCTTTGGCTTCTTTGGCTTCGGATGGCGGGAGGAGGCTGTCGGATCGACTTCTTTCCCCATCTTCATGAACCTTTTGTCGCCTTTTTTGTCCTGCCAATCTGTAAGGATCTGTTGGGAAGAGTTCAATTAGTTTTAAGTGATCGTGTGCTGTCATAGAGAGAGAGAGATAGAGAGAGAGAGAGATAGAGAAGCAAAAGAGAAGAAATGGAGTGAAATATAACTTCTGACCTGTCTCTGCTCTTCCAGCGCTCTGAGACGTCGGCTGGCCGAGGACAGCAACGTCTCCAGCTCCAGCTGCAACGTGTCCAACTCCTCAATCCCGATGCCATCGTCCTCCGAGCGGCCCAACACCGCTGTGTATCGAGGACACACTTTCACATGCTCTACGGGCTTGAAGTCATAATATTTGAGCGGTGGACAGTCCTTCAGTTCACTCATCTTCTCAGTTATGAAGAACTGTAGAATCACAGTACTGTACTAACTGGAACACACAGAATCCCATACTTTAATAAAATCACTGACATTCCTATATTCCTCCAATCCCAGACCAACTCTGTTGTTTCTCACAGATATTTATTTACATACCTGTGCGTATGTTTTTCTATACTATTCTTGTTCAACACATATATTTTGTAAACCTGACATAAAACTATTATTTTCTGCCTCATCGTTTGCCATCAAAGTTTTTTGGAAAACTGATACAGAAAGCCAATATTTTAGACAAATGATTTATGTGAAATTTTGCATCATGCGCTTACAAACCAGATTACTTTATTTCCTTTCTGTGTTTAAGATTATATTTGACTACAGAGTATGACATTATATGACAACAGATAACATGCTTGAACAGACATTAGGTTACACTGACAGAGTGATAACAAGCAAAGCGTTTACAGCTAACAGCAGCTAGCGTTGAAGTGTGTGTGTTGGGGGGAAAAACTGTACATGCAATTAAAACGTTTATATAACTTTAAACTTATCTCACATCGAAAGATGACCAAATAAATCATGTACACAGCGCGGTAATATTAAAGAGACGTAACAACAATGTTAGTTAGCACCTACACGGCTAGGTGCTATTAGCTAATTAGCTTTGCATGAAAGCTAGGATGCTAATGGGAATGTGCAGGTCAAACTACAACACCGTTTGTTAATTGAACATCTCCGAAAACATGTCTAACGTATCGGAGTTTTTATTATTATTATTAACTTAAAGCAAATCCGTACATAAATTACACACTTTTCAGAATTTATTCAATATTTGGACATATATTTACCTTCGAGAAGCGACATCCATTAACAGCTGTACCATTTAGTGAAACGGGGAGCGCAGTTATGTTTTAAACAAAAATATTCAATGTTTATGTTAGAGGAATAAGATTTTATAGACAGTGGTCAACTGAAAACTTCATAACAACATGCCACCCTTTTCAACTAATCGATGATATTCTATTTTTGTTACAAATAAGTCAAGACCGTAGCACTGGACACCCCTATTTGAACCCATGCACTCAAATTGGTGTAAAATGGTACGTTCCAGTCCGGGCTGTGAGACAATCCTGTAAAAGCGATTCAAAACAAATTAACGTGGCGGTATTTGATTTAAATTGTTAATGTTTTACATTAGGTTTAGATGGATAAAATATTTAAACGTATTATATTTCAGCAGTAATCAAGAAAATTGACCATGTATTATTATTTGCCATATATGGTAGAAACGCGAATCAAGGTAAATTCTGGACTGCGGCTATTACCGTATTATTTAGAAATGTAGTCACTTGAAATTTTGTTTTTGTGTAATTGCTCCCTGTCACGATTATTTCAGATATATTTTACGTATTAACATAATATACGTCAGAAATAATATTTATTTGGTCATTCATGCCGTTGTTTCGCGTGAAAACGGTGGCACAAATTTAAAATTGCGCCACTACTACATAGTTTCGAAACCCGCTATAGGCGTAGGCGTTGTTTTTTTCCCCCACACACATTCCGACGAACACCGCCTTCCTCGCTTGGATTGGTTAGTGCTATTTGTTCTGATTGGCTGAGTTCATATTGACAATCTATTAACAAATAGGATTAGTAGGAGCGCAGACGGCGGTGTATTTCGGAATACGGGTGGGGAAGAAAATAACACCAGGCGTGGCGTAAATACTTCCGCCTTTCTCAAAGGACCACAAAAATGGTAAGAAGATTTCTGCCGCATCAAAGTGGCACTATTTTCTTTTTGCCTTTAACGTGTTATATGTGTTTTTTTGTGTGTGATCATCAGAGTAATAAATTCTACGTTGTTTGAGATCAAAATATGATGCAAATTAAACGTGAATTTCCGTATTGGCGTCTGTGCTAACGTGCTAACGTGACCTAGCTAGCATGTATTACAGTGTTATAATCGCTTAGTGTATCATTATTTGTTTTGAGAAAGAAAAAAAACACATAGATATAAATCCAGACGCAGGAGGTGTTTATGTTGTTTGAAAGCGTAATCGTTTGCATTAAGTGATGCTGTTTCTGGTATTCACTGTCACTCCCTGATGATGATGATGATGATGATGATGATGATGAAGATGATGAAGTCTGCATAGATGCCTACAATAATGTAACCTGTAGGAATGTTTTGATAGTATTGTACCGAGAATGCAGTCTGCTCTGTTGACCCTCTCTCACTTTGTAAAGCATTGGCCTTAACACCTTGTGTTGCAGGTGACTGACATCACAATTCATTGTGTTTTAAAATGTACAAATTTTTCCAGACGGCGACTCTGCGTCCGTATCTGAACGCCGTGCGTGCCACCCTGCAGGCGGCCCTGTGTTTGGAGAACTTCTCCTCTCAGGTGGTGGAACGGCACAACAAGCCGGAGGTGGAGGTCAGGTGAGTTGAGACAGCGTGTTTTCTCACTTCCAGACCGTTCATTGTGAATGCGACTGAGATTTAAACTGATAGACATGAGCTACAGTACAGAAATTTATTTCACTCTTCAGGAGCAGCAAAGAGTTGCTGCTGCAGCCGGTGGTGATCAGCCGCAACGAAAAGGAGAAAGTCCTGATTGAGGGCTCCATCAACTCTGTGCGGGTCAGCATCGCCGTCAAACAGGTACGACGTCTCGACTCCTTCCTTTATTATCTTCTGACTGCTGTTCGCAGAGCGTCTTAATTTCTACTGTCTGATTTCTGTCTATGAAAATTTGCATTCAAATATCATTCAAAGACAAGATAGAAGGTGTTTCTGAAGAAGGTCAAGTAAAAAACGCTCGTGTAACTTTCCGGTATCTGGCAACCTTACACTTTTTTTTAACTTTGAAATAAATTAAGTCCGATGTCTGAACCAGGCGGATGAGATCGAGAAGATCCTGTGCCACAAATTCATGCGCTTCATGATGATGAGGGCCGAGAACTTCTTCATCCTGCGAAGGAAATCTGTGGAGGTGAGAGACACTAGAGAGACAGAGAGAGAAATAAACACGTATCTGCTTTAGTGGCAAAGTTTACTTGCCACTAAAACTACATTGACAAATTTATAAAACAAATTTTAGAGCCTTCTGTGCCAGAGTCAGTACTTCTGTACATAGTTTCTGGGTTTTTTTTTAATGTTTTCTCAGTCATGTGATATGCCAGGGTTTTTTTTTTTAACATCACAAGTGAGACGGGAAAAAAGCAAGTGGTGACGTAACAACTGTTTATAGCTGATGTAACGTAAGTGAGAACTTGTTTTGTGGACGTCCTACAGCACACAAAGTAACTATATATGGATAAAAAAGTAGGTATGGTGTACATTAATAAAGAGAAGAATCACCACAGCACAAAATGATTGACACTTAATCAGAGAGAGAGAGAGAGAGAGAGAGAGAGAGAGAGAGAGAGAGAGAGATCATCAACTGCAGGGTGGAAATGATTTTGTGCGTGTGTGACCCCCCCCCCCCTTTCTTTCTCTCTCTCTCTCAGGGCTACGACATCAGCTTCCTCATCACCAACTTCCACACGGAGCAGATGTACAAACACAAGCTGGTGGACTTTGTCATCCATTTCATGGAGGAAATCGACAAAGAGATCAGCGAAATGAAGCTGTCCGTCAACGCACGTGCTCGCATCGTCGCTGAGGAATTCCTCAAAAACGTATGCTCCTTTTATGTCCCTTTAGTAGCCGTAGTCATTAATGCACGCTTTTATTTATTTTGTTGTTCTTTTTGTTGTTGCAGTTTTGAGAATATCTGTCTCTGCGCTCTTTATGGAGTTTCCTGTAAAGAGAAAGAGAGAGAGAGAGAAGTATCGCAGGCTTTTAATGCTCAGCACGAGCTCATCGTCACTGAATCAACCGTCAAAAACAAACCAGAGAAACGACCGACTGACTGACTGACCGACCGACCGATCCTGCGATGACGTATGCAGCGTTTCCCCTTTCCCCCTTTTCGCCTTCCATCTTCTGTTCAAGGTGCTTCTTGTCCCCGTGGATATTGATCAAAAAAGTAACCCCATTTTCTGAGGGAAAAAAATACTCAAGGTCAAGGCAGGTCCTTAAAAAGTATTATTCGAATATGCCTGAATATTGATGGGCACAGGAAACACCGCCACCAACCTTGTAAATCTACAGTGGCTTGTATTCAACGTTGCGTCTTTTATATAGTCCATGTGTTGTTGTTGTTTTTGTTACGAATACGTGACACATCACGAGAAGCAAAAAAAAAATTAAAGTGGGTGTTTATATTTTGACATAACCTTTGATTATAATTGCAGGTGAAATATAAAGTAAAACAACAACAACAACAAAAAAGATGTAAACTGATGGTAGCGATGAAACCAATAAAGATCTATTGCGCTTTGTGTAGCCCGAGGGACTCATTTCATTTGTCTAATAAAGAGCAGAGGTGAAGGGGACGCCGCAGGAGGAAACCGTTCAGTTCAGATCTGAATCGGACAGGAATTATAGTACGAAAAGAATCTCTGTATTAAAAGCAACAGGGTGATTCATTTCCTTCCTCTGTGTAGTGTAAATTCAGTGCTGAGCGTGAGGAGAACAAACAGCAGGCCTTTGTCTTTGAGCATAGTAGAGCTCAGTGTCTACTACAGAAATATCACAAACTGATTCTATTAGTAAAGTAAAATACATAATGCATTTTTTGTTCTAAAAAAAACAACATAACAGAAGATATATAAAAAAAACATATATGCAACTTTTTGTCAAAATGTAAAAATGAACATATGGTTATCTTCTTCCGTTTACTCCGTAACATCATTTATTTATCAGTTTTTGGATATTTCATGGACATGGCAACCATAGAGTCACCCCACAGAAACGCAAAACGTTTCTACACTTTCTGGATTTATAATGACTTACAAATACATTAAGACGTTACACCGCATTCATTGGGCTTTATACACGCCTACACTTCTTTGTTTCTAAAATGGTAAAAAAAAAAAAAAAAACATTAGCAGTGGCTGTGTTCATAACACACTATATCACTCTTATATCATCTCATAACACACCGTGTCACACCTTATAAACATGTGTGAACTGTTTGTTTCACACGAATGTTCAGTAGGGTTTGAGAAAAGAAAAAAAAATTCTTTAGTTTATTTTTTTCAATTAAACTTTATTGCCAATAAGAGAATAATCCCATATTTATTCCTACAATAACCAGTGCATGGTTACAATTCATTACACACACACACGTTCAGGGTGTTTTTACAGGTCAGGATGCACTTCACATTCACAAACCAAACCCACATAATAAAAAAATAACAAGTTTATTTAAAATAAATTTCAGGTTCTTCATCTCGCCAAAAAAAAAAGAAAATTGACTGATTTGGAAAAATCACCTTTTAAAACACACAAAAGGCAAATAAATAAATTCACCCTGTTGTGAGGACGCTGGACTCCTTCATACCTCAAGACACGGCCTGTAGGAAATGACCAGGATTCACAGACGTGATGTAATAATCACTTCATTACACACACACAAAGTTATCATCCGTCCCTCAAAGTAACAGAGAGATAAGAATCGAATGGTTGGTTGAGAACGACAGAACAATCCCGATGCAAGAGCTGCAAGACACACACACACACACACACACACACACACACACACACACACACACACACACACACACACACACACACACAGAGGAAAGCAGCACACTTAAACACAAGAAAAGTGCAAGCCAAAATATAATCCAGCCTGGTAGAAGCTCATTTGCATGCTGTGATATTTTACATCCTTCAGTGAAGGTTTTACACACAATCCCAAAATCTCAGAGGTGAAAAAAATCCAGAAGTTTGTCTTGTCTTCAGGTTCGAAAGTTGAACCAGTTGAAACTTCGAAAGTTGTAATATCAGTGGGACTGGTTATTGTGCAGAGTGTTTAAAGCTGAACCTCAGTCCAGTCTGTGGTGTTTGTGTGATTACTACAGAAACGTCGTCAGCGACACTGTTGCTCGTGTGAAACAGAAGTCTGTGGACAGCTGAAGAGTTCTCAAGAAAACTAAACACTGTAGCATCAACACCAGCAGGAGCAGAAACGAAGGAAGGAAATAAGCAAGCTTTTAAAATGGTGGGAGTTTTGTGTGCTCTGTTCAGCCCACGACAATATTCACTTGCTTAAAAACTGATAAATGGTCAACAGAAGTGTTTCTAAAAATTCCACGATTTGTAAATAAGTGTTTTTGTTAGCACACTGGGAAGTGGAACAACTGTCCTTAGACTTCTGTTATAAATGTCATAGGAGTGAACCAGTTTTCCATTAACACACACACACACACACACACACACACACACACACACACACACACACACACATACACACAGTCCACATACAGGACCTAAACATTATGCCCAAAAGCACTGGGTTGTTCCTAACAGGCCACGCCCCTTTCACTAGTGCAAATTGATGTTGCACACCAGATTGGATGAAGACTGAAGTAGATCTGTTTGAGCAAAAGCAAATCATAGCAGCGATCCCTGTAGAGATGTGGACCTGGGATCGGCTTGTGACTAACGAACGTTACTCTGTGGTCATGGTGTCAAAGCCTGAGTTCCTTGAACTGCGAGAATTAAAAGGTACACATGGAGAAATGGAGACTCTGTGTCACCAGACTGCGGATCCTTGTGCGAACCGAGATGCCTGGAGGACAGGGGACCCCTGGAGAAAAGGTAGCGAGAAACACGGAAGCAGACGTCCCAGCAGACGAGGTCAGAGGTGAGGCGGGACGGTGCACAGGGCGTCCTCTGTGGTCCGATGTACGTTTACATTCTGAGGGTGAAACCACAAAAAAAATAATTGTGATATTATTGGACGATTATTGACGTGTGTGTGTGTATTCTCCACTGTAATGGTGTCACAATCTATTTTATCATGCACCTTCTAACTGATAAACTGTATAGTCGGTTTATTACTAATTGCACTTTATACACTACTGACCTGACATTGTGCAACGGTTTTACAGCAATAACAAGAAACAGAGCCAGGTTTACAACATGGACACAACCAGACACTTCACCCTTTAATCCCTTTATAAAGCCCAGAAAAGGCAGTGTGCAGAGCTGCTCAGTCCTCATGTCTTCCAATTAAATGTTATAATTGTTCAAATTTCTTTAATTGCTTCGGGATGTTCACTCGTTAAAAGCAGCTCGTTGTGCTTAGTGAAGTAAACACACACACACACACACACACACACACACACACACACACACACACACACACACACACACACACACACACACACACAGCTGTTCGTTCTTCTTCAGTACCCGCTTCATCCTGGTCAGGGTTTGAATGTTCGATGTGGTTTAAATGACTAATTCCCTTCTTTTTTTTTCGAAAGCAGAAGCAACTAAGTGCATTAGAAAAGATCACAGGTTCTGCTCCCGTGTGTCTGAAGTACAAACATTTGGAAAGATTTGATTTAACTGTATATTATGCTTGGAGGTGTGGGAATAGAAACGGGCTTCAAAGTCTATTAAACATATTTTATTAACATTTTATTTAGACATCTTCATCATTGTATAAATAAAAGATAAAAACCAATTTCTCATCATTATGGAGGTCTTTACAACAGTTCAAAATAAAATCACAGCTTTTTTGTTTTTTCGTTGTTGTTTTTTTAAAATGCCGATGCGTATAGGCTTTCTGTTAGCAGGTTAAAAATGTGCTGCGATGGTAAAGCTGATACTCTCGACAAAAATGTACTTTTTTTTTTTCAAACACATAAGGACAGACAGACAAGACACAATGTTAGAAATAAATCGAAGCAATCGGAGTGTTAAGGTGCAAAGGCGGTTTAACTAATAAAGTACAAGTTCTTTGTGCGTTAGAACACGAGCTCATCACAGCTTCTCATCATGAGTAGTAGTTTAGCAGATTAATGTGCGCCACATACTGTAGGGTAACTTGACGTAAACATCATGAGCTATTTAACATCCTTATATTACAATACGTTAATTAAAGGTTTTACAGACTCAGGTTTGGCTGTAAACATAACCGCCAGTCATACACAGGCTGGCACCAGGTTTGGATGAGAAGTTTCACACAAGGAGCGATTATTGCTCTATTATCAATTATCCCGCAGTGAGTGTGTGTGTGTGTGTGTGCTCGTGCGTGTGTGTGTGTGTGTGCGTGTGTGCGGTGTTTTCACTGATGAGCTGGCACTGTTAGCAAGGCCTCCTCTGGCATCCGCGTCACATCTACATTCTGTTCAACACAAACACAAAAAGGACATCATACAGTGGGTCAATAAACACAGCGAGTGTGGCACAATAATGCCCAGGAGAGAGCCAGCCCCAATCCTCTCACACACACACACACACACACACGCACGCACGCACACTCACTCTCTCATACACACATACACTCTTTCATACATACACTCTTTCATACACACACACTGTCATACACACACACACACACACACACACTCTCTCTCTCAAACACACACTCTCACACACACACATACACTCTTTCATACACACATTTACATTTACATTTACAGCATTTGGCAGACGCCCTTATCCAGAGCGACGTACATAAGTGCTTAAATCTCTAACACTGAATACATTAATGCTGGTTCACTAGGTTCACACACACACACACACACACACACACTCTCTCTCTCTCTCTCAAACACACACACACTCTCATACACACACACTCTCACACGCACACACTCTCATGCACGCACACACACACACACACACTCTCAAGCAGGCACATGCACTCTCACGCACTCTGTCATACACACACACACACACACACACACACTCTCACACACACAGCAGGTCTGTGTAACAGGAACCCCAGGAAGAGGAAATGAAGGCTATGAATATAAAATGGAAGTGAGATGTTGTGATGTTAGAAGTCGAAAGGAAACAACGCGAGCTGCAGCGAAGACGAGACGAGACGAGACTTGTGTTGGTTATTTTAAGTGAAATAATTTACAGCATTAGTCACAATCCTTAATGTGTATTCATGAGAAACATTTTTTTGTTTTTACTTCTTATAATTAAGAGTTAACAATAATAATATTACAATAAATATAACGTAATACTGAATAATGGAATTAGGAACCACCAATAAAGAACAAAGTATTAAAAACTAAATATGAAAAATGTATACTAAATGATTTACTCATAATTCACCTTTATTTTTTAAATGTTATATTTACTTCAAATCTGGTTGATGTTTATTTCACTGTTGGATTGTATTTGTACTTACAAGTGTATTTATATTAAAGTTAGATTTCTTGTCTTTGGAAGAATTTACATTTACAATTGTGTGTGTGTGTGTGTGTGTTTAAAGGTGCAGTTAGTTAATTTGTAAACAATCATCAGTTATTACAGGTTTAATCTCACCTCGGTCACAGTGCTTCGAGTTTGTACTAACACGGTAAATGAAGTAAAAGAAAATTCCTTCTAATCCCAAACACAAACTATAGGACATTTACATGTAAATACACAACAATCAGAAGTACACAACACGGTCGTTTAAACCCCTGCAGAGGGGCTCACGATGATGACACGTCACACTAATGGCAACACACTTAACCTTCCACAAAAATCACACGTCTCCGTTACCGCATCATCCTCATCGTCAGTTTCTTTTTGAGTTGTGAAATATTTGTTTAACTGATAATGAAACACAGCAAAAACCAATAAAGATTATTTTATAAAAGATTTATGTGGTGAAGTTCAGTGCTTGGTTGATTTATATGTTGGGTTTTGGGTACAATACCTGCTATTGCATGGGTGTGTGTGTGTGTGCGTGTGTTACCTCTGGTCGTCCTCTGTGGGTGTTCACTGCTTCCACGTTCAGAGTGATGTACTCCACCTTGCAGCCTGCAGGAAATCATCCGATCACATTTACAAGTTTATTGTAATTAATAAGCAAATGAAAAAAATGACTAAAAAAGTCACCGGTTTGCATAAATGAATGGAAAAGTCAGTGTGTTACCGTAAGCCACCGGTGTGAGCTTCAGCACGGTGTGTAGTGGGCACTTCAGGTACGGCAGCTCCTCTGGAAAAGACATAGGTTATTATTATCTACGTCTAAATACCTCGATCGTTAACAAGAGCGAAGCTGTTGAACTACAAACGTTTGCGTTAGTGTTCGCAACACGATAAGAATTAACATGAGCGTGGTAGTTATCGTCCGATAGGGGAGCGGCTCAGGCTCTTACCTGCCGATTTATCCAGGAAGTAGGCCAGCAGGCAGCGCATGACCGCCTGGTGGCAGATGACCAACACGTTCTCCTGCCGCTCCAGCTCCATGATGACGGGCTCCAGCCGCTGCACCAGATCTTCATAAGACTTAAAAACAAACATGACAAAACTGATCAGTGCCTGAATCAAGAGAAAATGCACTTATTGTGCTGTTCCTTTCTGTAAATGATAAGATTGAGTCTTTCTCTCTCTCTCTATCTCTCACACACACATTGACACACACCATTTAGAGGCCATAAAAACAACCTCATCACAGCCCTCAGTGAATCCTAATGGGTTTGTTTATCATGGCTTATCCTGTCTCGCAGGAAGATTATCCTGTGCCTAATTATTAGTAGCCTGGATACCCCTTTAGCCGTCTGACAAGCAATAAGCATTCTCTCTCTCTCTCTCCTTCTGTTTCTCTCTCTCTCTCTCTCTCTCTCTCTCTCTCCCCCCCCCCCCCCACCCCCCACAGTTAGGTAACGTCCCCCCTGTGCTGTACAACTCGAGTGTCTCACCTCTCCTTTGGGATATCGGTAGCGATATTTGTCCTGGTCACGCAGAGCAAACTCCAGAGGATACCGCAACTGAATCTCCTCGTACATCAGCTCCTCACACACACCCTGGACACAAAGAAAGAGTAAAACCACATCAACACACAGGGACATAAAAAGCAAACCTCAGACACACATGCTCATCTCCCAAAAGGCTTTTAGACAAACATAAACCCAGTGTAATATAAGAACATGTCACGCATTCGACCCTGACCTAGATTGGTCAGAGACTTTCTGAGAACTTAATAAACACACTGACAAGTTTTTTCCCCAGATAACCCACAAGTCCACCCAGATAACAAAGAGTAGATGATTATGAGCCGGTGTGATTAAAGAGTGGAGGTTTTTTTTTAGAGACTCACAGCATCAATCTCATTAAGAGCTTTCCACTGCTCGTACGGTACGCCCAGAGCCTCGGCAGTCTGAATGGTTCTCTTCATCTGACTCGTCCACACCTTCAGATCGCTGATGTCCTGCGAGTTGATGAACTGGCCCAAGTAACGAGCAAACTGAGAGAAATCACAATCAATAATAGTTTCAAACGTAATTCATACCTTTACATTGATAAGTGTTTTACGGTCATAAATATCTCTCTTCACCTCCTTTCCCCGGGCCGTGAGACCCGAGTCGCCGCCGATGCGTCCTTTAACGTTGAGGTCACTCTCTCCGTGCCGGCACAGATAGATGGAGCGTGGTGTGATGTGGATATTCATTAAGTAATACACGATACGGCTCTGGATGTGATCCTGCACTCGGTTCACCAGGTACCTCCGACCCACGTCGATGATCTTTATGAAGGACAATTCTCTATTAAAAAATAAAAAATGGCTTTAACTCTGATTTGTTAATTAACTTTATATCCGTGACCCAGATCAGGAAAATATCATACCACGACTCTTAAAAATATTTTCACGACATAGAATACATGACATTTAAACCGACATGCGTTGAAAAACATTTTAATAACTACAAAACAAACTGATTTTAATTTAATAAACACTGAAAAGGAGGAAAAATAAGAAAGGTTTTTTTTTTCTTTTCTCAAGTGTAAAAACACAATTTCACAATCAAATCGGCCGCTTTAAACCTTTGTCCCCATTT
This sequence comes from Tachysurus fulvidraco, assembly GCF_022655615.1. Classification (NCBI taxonomy): domain Eukaryota; kingdom Metazoa; phylum Chordata; class Actinopteri; order Siluriformes; family Bagridae; genus Tachysurus; species Tachysurus fulvidraco. The sequence continues at coordinate 16,949,467 of NC_062519.1, forward strand.
AACTGCCTTTATTTTTAGGAACTCTTTAACAGGCAGTGGACAACATGATGACTATGTAAATGAATATTGTCTATTTATATTCTAATCTGCGTTCTTCCAGAAACTTTACATATGTATGTAGGTCTTGTGTCGGCTATTGAGATGTTAAAATATCGATGCTGCAATCGTTTTACTCTTAATATATGTATATGGGATGATTTGCCTCCTCCTTTTCCAAAAAAAAAAATAAAAAATGCTGTGATGTTAGAAAAAGACTATAACTGTGTTGTAACTCTAGAAAGATTATAAAGCGCTCCCCACAGTCACCTGTCCAAGTCCTCGTCGAGAGGCTGGTAGGAATTCTCATAGCATTTTATCCTCTTCATGAAGTCCTCTGCAGCCTGCTCGGTGTTACAGTCTGTGTAGTCTGGACTGCCAAGTTTCACTTGCTGGGGAAAATAAAGCCAAAACAGAGAGGAAGTGAGGGGAAATAAATAAAAAAAAACAAAAAACAGAAAACTTGGCTGTACGGTAACACAAACGAACACAAAGGAACACTCACGACAATGTTTTCTGCAATAACATCAGGGTCTTCACATACAGACTCAACAAAGAAGACCTGAGATAGAAAAGACAAAAATATGAAAAGCATGTTTGAAAGGATAAAGGATCACCTCGGCAGGACAGATCAGGAAAAACGAGATGGGAAATGTTTTATAATAACCTAGTTAAATAATCTAAAATGATCAAATAGAATATCTAGTTCTGCTCATGTGCTTTTGGATTATCATATGCTGTAAGAACTGAAGGATTCTGAAGGTTTGTTTGGTTGGTTTTTTTCTTCTTCTCAGATTAACTTCTCTCTCTGCATGTAAACAGAAGCGTTACTGTGGCGCACCTTAAATCCGTTCTGTTCAGCAAATCGTATGATGGTCTCTCTCCTTTCTCTCGTAGTATTTGTGGCATCAAATACCTGCAGACATCAAAAATAAACCCTAATATAAAACCATTTAGTGAATATGAGACACACAGCTAAGAATAAAAATAACTTCCTAACTAAATACATAAACAAATAAGGTGTGCATGATGATTAGGGATGAAGAGGTGCAGCTTAGGGTAACAACATGCTTGTTCAGGTTTGTTCGCATTTCTACTCACCGCCACTTGCCCCCCGTCCTCAGTGAGATACTGATGCACATCGTTAAGAGCTGCTGATGCGCACTGCCTGAGGAAACAGGAAGTCACCATCCATCAATAAACCCATCCGATGTTTTATCTTTAAAATGTTCATTACAGGCTCCGCCTATTAACCAGAGCTGTATCTCTCGACTGTAGTAACGATGACTTAGACGTGCGTCTGGACACGTGAGATAACTGCCATCACTTACTTTCTGATTTTAAGTCCCTCCTCGTTGTCTGGGCTAAAGAACTCGAACGATTTGTAGATCTTCACACATTCTCGTCTGTACTGTCCCACGTTAAATTCTGCACAAAGGGAAAAGGATGAGGACGTTTAATCTCCTACCGTTGAGTTTATAGAAAATACACATTCCTAAAACCGCCGCTGTAGCTTCATGCACTTACGCCGAATAAGAATTAGTCACTAAACATCAATTTTCCAATTCGGTCTAGAAATTTTTTTCCATTAAAAAAAAAAAAAATATATATATATCACTTATTACATCAGTGAATAATTTTGGCCCCCATGCACTTAAAGGACTGTCAACCATGTACCCTGTATTTATTTACTGTTCTGTAAAAAGGTCATTAGTAGACGAATTTAAATGCTAATAACAAGACTCATATTCATTCTCATATAAACTGAGTGACGCTTGATAACCTCTGGGATGAGATTCTTTTGGAAGATCTTGATTATCTAGCTGAAGTGCAACTTTTCTCCCGTCGGTTGTGTCTAACGTGTTCAGTGTTCACGTGTCGGAGCTTTTGTACCTTTTGTTGGAACGCCAATCCAGTTGAGGTAACGGGTGAGTTTTTTGGAGATGTAGGTCTTGCCCCGGGCCGGTAGTCCGACCGTGACGATGAGAGTGGGGCAGTTGGTCATGCACACTGAAAAGACAGAAAGAAGAACATCAACACAAAGCCATTTATGTAATCGCGTTCGTTTACGGTGTCTGATAAAGACTGCACTTTGATCAAATAGCCTTTAACACAGCGATCACCAGGTTTATTACAGCTGTAAATATCTCCTCAGTAACCCAAGCCGATGTCTCCACCAGCGTCTCATCTCTGTGGATCAGGGGGCAGATGAAATGTTGGAAAAACACCAAAAATTGCACAACATACTGACAGAAAACAACAAGGTGAAGAGTTCAAACTGTTTGGATGAAAAAACAAAACAAAAGGAACTGAAGAAAGAAATGAAAAAGGTTTGAAAGAGGATGTAACTCATATCTTTAACATCATACCTACAAAACCTCATTACTTTGGACCAGAAACACACCAAGATGTTTGGAAAGCTTTATAAAGTATAAATCATACACGATAAAAATCATTACACACGTATAGATGATGAAATAAAAAGTAATAACACCATCTTATGTTTATTATCTCTTCCTTGGGTCACTTATATGTTTTATACACAGTTTTAAAATGAAAGTTGAATAGATTTCATACATTAACACGCTCGTTTTAGCAACATGCTATTTTGCTAGGATGAGCATCTCATCTCCCATGCTAGCGTACTGTACTGGATTAGCACGAATCTGTCGCGCAGGTTTCCATGGATACCCGCCGTTCTGCTTTACGGCACCGTGCTATCTATACGTACATGCTTTCAAGTGCGTGTTTTGAACGGTAACGTAGTAGCGCAGTGTCCCTACGTACCCTTCCTCTGAAAGATGGGCTTCTCTGGGAGGCCGTTTTTGCAGGGCATCCATATTTTCTTCAGCGGGTTTTGTGTGAGCTCTCTGGACGGTGTAGGGCAAGAGTCATCCGTGCAGCCGTTGTTGTCCATTGTGCTGCTCCTCCGTGTGTTTGTGTGTGTGTGTGTGTGTGTGTGTGTGTGTGTGGGTACTTGAGGAGTATCAGTGTCCCCCACGCCTGTGAAAGTGCTGAACGCAGAGTAGCATGACTGGACTGATCGTTTACAACCCAATCACGGTGTTAAACCCGCCCTGGTCAATAGAAACCAGCCTCAACTGTAACCGTGCCAAATCACATGCACCGAGCCAGACATTTTTTGTAGTAAATACAGGAAGCAGGTCAGATGGGCTGATTACCGTAGTGTTTCTAAAAGACGCACACGCCACTCCACGAAACTACACGCATAAATCGAGCAGTTTACCCCTCATTACCTACCTGATTTTATTGGTCCGTGTATGCTATTATGTCAAAACACCAACATTTCATATTAGTCTAAATGCAAGAGAGAGAACTGTGAGGTCATAAGTGCAAATTTTGAGAGGATGAGTCACTATTTAGACATATTGCTGCTGCCAAAAATAAGGAAACATACAAGCTGTCTAATGCAGGAGTTTCATCCTTCTCTTGGCCATAGTCTAGTTACCTTTATGATGATGATGATGATTATTATTACTATTATTGTTTATTATTATTATTATTATTATTGTTGTTGTTTTCATTATTATTATTTTATTGTTGTTATTTTTATTATTACTATTATAATTATTTTTATTAGTAGTAGTATTACTATTATTATTGTTATTATTGTTTTTATACATTTTATTACTATTATTACAATTATTATTGTTATTACTATTATTATTGTTTTTATTATTATTTACAATTTTTATTATTACTGTTATTACTATTATTATTGTTGTTTTGTTGTTATCATTATTGGTTTTTTTATTATTTTTTTTTATTATTATATGTGATTATGTAGTCAGGACTAATTTCAGTGTTATTTAAGATATTTAGGTATATTTTAAAAGCTAAAATAAATTTATAAACACCTGTGAAATATTTTCAAGTGAAGGTGTGTTGGTTCTGGCAGCGTGTTCTAGGATTTAGTTTAGGGATGTGTGTCTCTGTGTGTGTGTGTGTGTGTGTGTGTGTGTGTGTGTGTGTGTGTGTGTGTGTGTGTGTGTGTGTGTGTCATATAGCTAAATTTACTACCTCTCTATTTGTTCATCGTCCACACAAGCAATCAGACTGAACCTGTTCCACATTAAACTCCACAGAATCAGAGTCATGAATGTGATTTGATGGCAACAGCGTGATGGCTGATCATTACAATGTAAATCTTTGAGCATAAAACCACGTCACAGTAAACTGGTTCATAGACCAGTCTGATTCAGTGCAACGACACGTTTCTGAATATCCACAAGGTGGCGACGAGGACATCAGTAATCCGAATCCACACCTTGAGGATTGTGGGTAAGGACGTTTACATGGACAGCTTCATTAAAACTGATCTGGAATCTGAATAACGTATCTCATGCTAAAACATGAGCTCCTGGTTGCGCTATAGTGTTGGTTATTTCACTATAAATGAAACAGAAACAAAGAGGTGAACAGAGACCTCCACCTTTAACAGAAGCTGTTGTGTACTGATATTATTCACTGCACAACACAAATATGAGAAATCAGTAACCATAGCGAAAGACAGATTTCAGTGAAAATGTGCACAAATGAGTAAAGAGAAGAAACAACCACAACGACATAGATTTCAACACAAATCTGAGCAAACCGATTTCCTTCTGCTGACTGTAACGTTGCAACTGGACGTTGAGTAGTTTTTAGATGTGTCAAGAATGAGCCCACATTATTTCACCATCAAAGAATAGAGTTCAGTGTAATATCAATACTCTGATAAAATGTGAGCATTAAAACCTTTTCATTAATTAACAATTACTCTTCGAGCAGAGGATTCGAGGTTGTTCTGAATCGTGTGCTAATCATTTAATAATCAAGAAATCATTTAACTCACTTTTTCTTTGACACCCAAGACTCGTTTCATCGACGTTAAATAAACATCTCCTTGCAGAAAGCTTCACCATACGACAGCTACGTGTTTTTCTTAACAACACGATTCAGCAACGTGACGAGCCACATTTTTCTGTCTGTTTGTTTTTAACTTCAGGAGACAGACAAAAAAGGTTTAGCTGATGAAGGAGCGGCGGTTTCTAGCTGTTATACTGTATTCTATACTGTACTTGATAACATTTTGTAAAGACGAATAAAACACTTCAGGATTTGAAGCGTAATTCTGCTTCATCACACCAACCTGTCGTTGATTATTTTCTGACAGCAGCACACCCCCAAGAGGTTTATTCCTTACACACGACACTGTTTACTACCAAAGAAATTAGAAACGGTCGTATAAAATCATATTAATGTCACACAATAAAGCTGCAAATGAGTAAATAAATGTGTTTTTGTGGACAATTTGAAAGAGCATGTTCTGTCTGTCCTTCTGACAGAAAGAACAAGAAGGGACATTTAAAGCATAGATCTTAAATCACATCCAACATGACATGAAATTTAAAAAATGTCACATGCTCGTGTCCCAGTTGGATATTTAACGGAGCAGCAGTGTGACTTTTCTGAATCTCTTCCTATCCCATGATGAGTCATTAAAGCTTGGTGCACTTCAGTAAGCACCCTGATCACCTGGGCAGGTCCAGTCAGGCATGTTTACTCTGTGTATATGGGTGTAGATACTAAGGCCTGGTCACTTTCACCTACACCCAGGCTGCGACATGCCACACTCTGCCACACAAATACCACTCTAATCTCTTCTGTACAATCTCTCTGTAGCAGTCAGGTCTCAGGGGAAAACAACGGCTCCACCTGTAGAGTAAACACCATGGATCCGTTATGGAAAACCCTGGATACAAAAAAAAAACAATAGCTGCTTATGTCTTAGCTTGTGCGATCCCACACAGACCGTCAGGGCGTGCAGACTGATGCAACACTATATGTACAGACGTACGTACAGAGAGATTACTCTGCCACTGAGGCCTTTAAATGATTGCACCAGTCTGCCAAGAAGGGATTGAGGTAATGGAAACGCAGTAAACAACCATATTGTTTTTCTGCTTCCCTTTTTCTAGTCTAACTGACTGCCAGTTGAGTTGAAAGAAGGTGATCTCCGACCACAAAAGTCAGATTTACTGTAATAAAATAAGCTTTACACTTCCTCATCAGTAGGGCGGCGTTATCAGGTGTACACCTGCAGAGTTTACTTAGAAAAGTGTACTATTGTAGCTAAAAGCGATTTACACTCGTTCTGCAATTATAAAAGTAAATCAATAAATCAACAGCAGGTCAGTGTAAGAAAGTTGAGCTAATTCAGTTCCCAGTGCTTAGTGTTTAACTAGTCCTTAGAGTTAAATAACAGCGCAACCCCAAAGTGTTTTATTCCTCTACACCACAGTACTCTCTAGTAATCATTATTTTAATTTATTCTTATTCTTCTTATTATTATTATTTATGATTTTATTCATCATTGCTGATGTCACGTAGCCACAATTTAGGGTTACATTTACTGTTGTGAAACACACTTGAGACCAGCTGTGGTGATGACCGTTCCGATGCTCTGACACTGGAGACTCCTTACATAAATACTTAACATGCATCTCCTTAGAGAAAGCTTAAACGTACAGATGATTAGACACGTTTACACATGGGTTGTTTTTTTTTTTAAGTTTGGATAAATATTGGATTATGTGGATCATCTCTCTGTCATACAAGTCCCTGTGAATGGTATTAAACTTGAAGTACCGTCAGAGCTGCTGTTTTGGAATATTACATCAACCTCTTCTCTCTGATCAGGGTTCAGAAATAAACAGAGGTATAAATAGCTGTGGTATAAATCCATTATTATGGCGAAATAAATAAACATATATCAACTATAAAAAAGAGTCTAAACAGTATCAGCTCAGCACAAGAAAACATCCAGATTGTAATCCTTTTTAATGCCATCCCAAGCTAAAAAGCAAACTTGGCTAAAACTCAGTATTCTAAGCTACTAAAGCTTATCAGCTGTCCATTGATCACTGAATCGCACACAATTCCGATGTACAGTGAACGCTGCATACGCTCTATCCTAATTAAATCAGGGGAATCATAATACAATACAATAAAATAAAATAAAATAATGAATCAAATGTTTCCGGTACTTTTAGACAGAATACACAGGTCATTTCATTCATGGTCACGGTCAATAACAAACACACAGCACACTATGTCCAATGCCATTCCCAATCCAATCTAATCCAATGCCACCCAAACACAGCTTGTTACACACCTCAGTCATATTTGTGCATGTAAATCCTCACACACAAGGTTGTCTAGTGTAAAGTGCATGACATGTGGAGTATCATTATCATGTGCTAGTGCTTGGATTTTTAAATATAAACGCTGTTGATGCTGCACGCCGCCTACGTGCAGACTCTTGTTTACTTCTTCCTCCTCTGGACGCGAGGAAAAAACACGGCGTTCACTTTAAAAACCAAATGACTCTTTTTTGTCTTTTCCGGTTTATATAAAGAAAAACTTGAGTTTCTTACCCGCCCTGCAAGAATTTGGTGTGTTTTTGGACTTGGCAGCACCCCTCATCTTTGCCATCTAACAACGTCCGTCCTTTGCGTTCGTGAGCGTGTGAACGTGTAGTGATGAACCTGATTCGGTTCGTTTTGTTTGCTCGACTCTTTGAGTCTTTCAAACGAATCGATTCTCAGATTCGACTGAATCTCAAAGGAGATATAATGTTTTTTTAAACGCATGTTTTTTCTTTTTTTGCCTGCGTTGTCTTACTGATTATACAGTACAGGTATTACCAACTGAACATCATTTTTAATTGTAGCTTTAGAAGTCTTCTTAATTATCACTTCCTTTGAAATAAGTTGTTTTGCTGATATCTATATAAAATATTGTTATATAGAAACAAATCCAGTGTAAAGTCGTAAATTAGCCGTGCTTGTATTGTTAAAAAATACAATAGAATATTTGTGTGTGTGTGTGTGTGGGGGGGGGGGGGGGTGTGGGTGTGTGTGGAATCAAGCAACTCGATTCATTTCAACGGGTTTGTTCGAATGATTCGACTCTCGAAAGTGAATCATTGATGGCAAAAGCTACACACCCACTTTTGAATTGAAAGTAAAAAATCAAAACAATTACAATGCATTAAACGTGCAGCTTAGTTAAAGTATTTTATTTATTTCGTCTGAGCGAAAAAGTCTTATAAGTTTATTATTATTATTATTATTATTGTTGTTGTTGTTGTTGTTGTTGTTGTTGTTTGTTTGTTTATTATTATTATTATTAATTTTATTTTTATTATATAGCAGTCTAAAATCCCATTAAACCATATTGATGCTTTATACCTTAATACTCACTAGCAGATATGTTTGAAGGTCATGAGTTGCAGTTATGAAAATATAATGCACCATACATTAGTGTTATTATGGCATCATACAATCAACTATACATTTTAGGTGTAGATATGTATGTTAGTGTTTCATCCTGAATGAAAGTTTGAGAATATGTTTAGATCTTTTATAAGCATTATAATCAGAATCTAATATTTGATTAATCCCCCTGAGTGAGACGTTTGGGTCTAACTGGATTAGGTCAGTGTGGCAGTGCAGGTAATTTTAAGCAGCTCCCTGCTGACTTTTGGTCTAGATTGAGAAGGACAGTTTGACCCACTGTAGCCATCAGTGTGCTTCTGCATTCAGACACGTATTTAGCTCAGGCGCTGGAACATTCTGCACCAATAAAAGAGCCAGATGAGGTGTTTACATCAGCTGAAAAAGTCAAATGACCAAACTCAAAGGATGAGTAAACAGTCTGAAATCTTAGCTGACCTTTAGGCCTATGTTATGTTGTAAAGTGTAAAGGAAATCAATCAGCTGAACATCTGTTCTTCCGTAGAAACAGGCCTTGGTTCTTATTAAAAACCACAGCATAAACAAGGACGAGGGACTCTATTATAAAATGCACATCTTAGAAAAAGTCATGAATCCAACAACTCCAAATGAATCGTACACAGGTACACAAAACTACTGGGTAAATAAGACAGAAAGCCATGTGCTCAGAAGATTGGGATGGTCCGTCAAGGCCTCTGCTATTTCAGGAGCTACAATGATAGGTCTTATCAGCTCGGCTCAAGATAATAGCACTAATTATGAAGAGCTACTTGACTCTGCAAGAAGAGCTGTGGAGTGACACAGAAACAAAACATAGCATGGAAAATGGATAGAAAAATAAGGATGAGAGAGAATGAAAAAATAACAAAGGCAAGTTTGAGAGGATGGAAAGTAAGAGAAAGTTGTGAGATTAAATCAGACAGACAGATCAATGCCATGACAACAGCCTGAACTTTTACTGACCTCTGTACAAAGACAGATAAAGCACTGTGATTACTCTCTGTGTCTCTCACACACACACACTCACTCAAACACACACACACACACACACACACACACACACACACACACACACACACACACACACACACACACACACACACACACACACACACACAATAAAACTGACCAACAATGAACAAAAATTCATTTATATCTCATCAAATACATAACTTAGCTGATAACTTTGACAATCCTAGAATTTGATTATTGTTTTTAAACCTGTTAGATTTAATAAGGCAGCATTAGCAAGACAATCAAAAACAAGCTAGTAAATTTTAAATTCTAACTCACTTCAGCATGCATCTTTAAATTTGGTGGAGACGTTTTATTTAATTTTTTATGGGAGGCAAAATAATCTACATCATCACATCATCCTGTTGGTAAATCCAGTAATAAAGGTGTTTTTTTCTCTTAAAGAAATTGTCACAAGATTTAACTAAAGTATACATCCTGAAAAATAGTAAATAAGTACATAAGTACAGTTAATCAATTACTGTTTCCACTGGTTCTAGCTGGTTGAACTGAATTATTTATTTAATCTCAACTGGTTTCAGCAAATTCAAATTAATTTGAAATCTAGTCTTTGTGATAAAGTATTTATAATCTTTTAAAGAGAGAAGATCCAATACAATAATCATTAAAAATTAAAGACAATTAAATGACAATCTCCACCCTGTACCCAACCCTAGTCTAAGGCCTGGAGAGACAAGAGCAAGCTTTTTTCTCTAGAGAGAACATACATCATTCAAAACACACATACAACAACAACAACAACAACTTATAGCTCAAGGCTCTGTCTGTGCATAAATCTGAGAGTCTTGTGAAACTGGTGTTACAAGGAGCTTGTTGGTAATTGTTACAGCTCTTGATCTGTTGTGGTCTTTTGTGATTCTGGTTTTTAGTGACAGGATGTAAAGATGCAAAGTTGTTTTGATGCTTCTGGGTTCTGTGAAACCCCAAAGATTTTAGTGAATCTTCTGCACTTACAGTGTATTCATTTATTTCCAGTGTGAAGCTTGATATAATCTTATCCCTAAAGTCTGTGACTATCTTCAGTGGTTTCTGTGTTAAGCTTCAGGATGTTTGTTAGGGGTGTCACCACCTGTCAGTAAGTAGACTGCCACTGCTGGGCCCGAGAGCAAGGCCTTTAACCTGCTGACCCTGGGCTTCATAGCGAGCTGAGATCTGCCAAGAAAAGAATTTCACTGTCCTGTAACATTCTTCTGAACACGTGTACGGCACAAACTGCAAATTCTAAATGAGTTCTAAAGGTTCAGTGGATAATGGAGGGTTCTTGATCTCCTAAAAAGGTCCTAAACATGTTCGTTATTATTATTTTTATTTTTTATTCTTTTGCAGTTTAGAAATGTTTTGGGGAAGCTGCTTTGCATCACCTGTTTCATCATTCTGCAGGTGAAGAAATGTTTCTGTTGACATGCTTTGCACCACAAAAAAGTATGCAAGGCTTGTTTGGGATCTTATTTTCTTTCAACAGCGAGTTAAAAACAAACAAAAAAAGTGGAGCAAGAGTCCTTACTCAGACACTATACAATTCTCCCTCTAATCATGGTGGGTTTGTCTGAGCTAAACATTACATATGATCTCAGATGAGCAATGCAGATCTGTAAAGGTCCATACTTTATTCCTTAAAGGTAGAAACATTGTTCATGTCCCCTCGATTAGTGCATGAGGTTTGATTATTGTGCATTGTAATTGAGTATAAAGAATAAAAATGTGCTGTGTTTGAAGGTACACAAGATATACCCTTGAGCTTCAGCTTTTCTGCCTACATTGCTGTTATGGGGGGGGGGGGGGGGCACCAGCATTTGCCTGATCTAGGATCAGCCCATTCGCATGTCTCTAAAACAGTATAAACCGGTTCCTCTTCATCTTGTAGGCAGTATGATTATTCTAACACGTCGGCATGTGAAATATGAGAGACTGAATCAGTTGTTCAGACATTTGAGTCACAGATGAATCGCCGTCAGTCGCCCTTTAAGACAGAAACTAGGTGAAAGGTCGCTCCGGCTTTAACGTATTCACAAGGCAGCAGCCGGAAGAGACCTGGATATAGTCCACATCTCTTCTGCTGTATGCTATTTATACACCGCCGAGGCTCGACAGAAAGAGATCGCAGGCCTGATTTGTTGCTTTGCTTTTTACTTTTGTCACTAGCAGGCTGGGATTCAAAAAATGCAGTGTTTATGTATGCCAGGGTTGGGCAGGTTTTACCCTGTAGCCTCTTCATCCTCAAGGTAAACAAAACTCCGTCTGAGATCACCAACCTGACACACCGGATTGTACTGTTGTTCAATTTAGACATACTGTACAGTAAAGCCCTCAGTCCCTGACATGAGACACACTGGCAAGGACACCATATGAGGATATCACATAGGTTCAACACGCTGCTCTTTTTTTTTTCACATGAGATAAAGAAATAACAGCTTTTACACCCTAGTGTAGCTTGATATAAGCAAATATAATCAGCAGACATGTGTCGATAATGTATATATTAATCTATTCAATTCCATTTGTATAGCGCTTTTTACAACTGACATTGTCTCAGCAGCTTTACAGAACATAAACAGAACAAAAGGTTAATATAAAAAATAATAGAAAGATTAATAGAATGCAAAATTCAAGATTAATATTAGATGGATTTAGTTCACAATGTGTATGTATTTATCCCCAATGAGCAAGTCTGAGGTGACGCATAGGCAGCAGTGGCAAGGAAAAACTCCCTTACACGGTAAAGGAAGAAATCTTGAGAGGAACCAGACTCAAAGGGGAACCCAACCTCATATGGGTGACACTGGAGGGTGTGATTATAAATATACAGTCAAACAGATGTTGTATAGATGCAAAAGATCACATGGAGTTCACATCTTTTTAGTATAGCAGAGTCTAACTGTAGCTGATAGATCTCTAGATGCCTCAGATGCCTAGATTCGCTGATTCGGCCTCATCTCAGTGGAGGTCCAAAATCTTCATCGCACGGAAGACGATCGGAGCTGGTACGGTTTCTGGATGCCTCGGGATGGGTAGAAAGAGAGACGCAGTGGAGAGGGCTTAACATATTTGCTGTTCATAATCTAGTTAAGAAAGGTTACAAAATACACTTATTATCATCAGAATGGAACAGTGGATTAAGAGGTTCCTGATGGTTCCAGGTAGGATTAATTCATGCTGGGTAATGGGCATCCTTCCAGGAATGCTTTCACTTCTTTAGTAGCCTTAAAGTTTTAATGTAGCTTTGGGGGGTGGGGGGTGGAATGTAAGTTAACGATTAGGGAAAAAACAAAGAAAGGGATACTTCATACTCAGGAATTCGGCTCTGACTCCTCGACCCATGAGTTCATCAGAATTCCACAGTTTCACATTCAGCCAAGTAAGTTAGACAGACCGATGCTGTTTGGATCATCTTTTGTAGACATAAAAACCCCTAATCTATGAAGTATTTACTCAAAAAAAATTTATTTCATGTAGATCTTTCATATTCATGATTATTCCTTTCACTGTAGTATTTATGACCAAAGTCACATGGTTTTTACTCAAATCAGCATGTTTTTTCCTTTCTCCATGACTGACATATACACAAAGAGGAATAATCTGTCCTGAGGAAATGATTCTTACATGTGCTTACATTTTCCAAGATATTATAAAATATGTATTTACAGATATATAAGATGTGGGAATGTCGGCATAAGTGATAACGTTCTACAGAAATAGGATTAAGGAATAAGGAGAATCTTCACTTGTGATTTTTTAAAATTTTTTATTTTTTTTTATTAAAACAATGTTGCCTTAAATACAGTGGAGGCTTTCTGGTAAATCTTATTTAGCAAATTCATAATAAAAGACTCCAAGGGAAATGTCAAAAATCACCAAAAAAATCCCTTCATTTTTGGCCGGCAATGGTCTTAACAAACATGGAAACTTTCTCAATTAAAAAAGGGGTTAAAAGAGAAAGACAAATACAATCAGAGCATCCTGTGCTGTGATGATGAAGATGATGTAGCAACCTACAAGTGAAGTGCCAGACACACACAATCAGTCTTAGTAGAGGGTGTGTCTGTTAACGTGTGTTATCGTCGAGTCGATCTTCTTCTTGTCGAGAAGGAAGAGGAAGCAGTGAGGAGGAAGGATCAACTTTACTGCTTCACACTGGGAGTGTGCCATCTGTGTGTAGTGTCCAAGGAAAGCTTCCGTATTAATAGACTTGCGAACGCACCGAACACACACACACACACACACACACACACATACACACACAGGTACAACTAAATGTGTTAAAAATACTTTAAAAACTAATACGAACAACACATCTGTAAGAATACAAATCTAACCATTCAGGTGTGTGTGTGTCTCTCTCTGTGTGTGTGAGATGTGCTGCTTCCAGTGATGAAGTGTCCTCATTCTGTCCTCACTTTTACTTCCCTCTCCACCTTTTCATGCTCCACTCATCTATAAATCTGTCAATTTTTCCTCATCTTTCCTTCTCTCCTTCAGACTTCATTGGCTGTTACAGACGGTGGCTCCGGCCTTTCCGCCTGCCGCTGCAGCTTTCTTCCTTCTCTTGTTGAGCAGTGGGTTGCTGGATGTGTCCAAGTCTTTAATCTTCACTTGGTCATAGTCCACACGCATGGTGGCAAGAGCACTCGTCATCTCCTCCTGCGCACGCACACACACACACACACACACACACACACATACACAAGTAAGCACAGAAGTTGAAAAAGTGTAAATAGAAGTAAAGTAGTAAGTAAGAATTAAATTAAGAAATTAAATAATTATTAAGGCAAGTAAGTGAAGAGGAAGAAGCCCTATCTGTATGCAAGAGAACATGTAACTAACTTTCATACTTATTATATTTTGTATTTTCCTGCTTATTTTCTTCCTTTCATGAGAAACTAAACAGGAAAATAGAAAATATAATAAGTATGAAAGTGTGTGTGAGTGAAAGAGCAACTCAAACCATGAATCAGGGAAAATAAAAAAGGAAATCTGAAGCAAAAGCTGAAGTGTGCTGCCCTCTAGTGGACAAGGTGGAGTGTACAACAACGCGACACTTCCATGAGGGATTGCACGCACACAATTTAAGAAATAAATAGCAATAGATTTTTTTATACGTATAATAATACTACTACTACTAATAATAATGTATGTGTGTGTCCATGTTGTACCTTCACTTCGTCCCACAGCTCTCTCTCCTCAGTGAGGACGCGTGTGGTATGCAGTGGTGTTGGAGGAACCACCATGGATTGCTGAAGACAAAACAGAAATGTACACTGAAAATGTGTACAGACCAAATCCACATATAGGCATTAAGCATTACACACACAAACACACACACACACTGCAGACTCACGGTGATCCAGGGATGGTTCATGAACTGTGAGATGGTCATCCTCTCGTTAGGGTCAGTCTTCAGCAGCTGGTTAATCAACTGTTTGGCTGGATGAGAACATGCGCGCACACACACACACACACACATTCTTTAACATCTTTTCACACAGTTCATTCATTCATTCATTTTCTACCGCTTATCCGAACTTCTCGGGTCACGGGGAGCCTGTGCCTATCTGTGCCAACCCATCACAGGGCACACACACACTCTCATTCACTCACACACTACGGACAATTTTCCAGAGATGCCAATCAACCTACCATGCATGTCTTTGGACCGGGGGAGGAAACCGGAGTACCCAGAGGAAACCCCCGAGGCACGGCGAGAACATGCAAACTCCACACACACAAGGCGGAGGTGGGAATCGAACCACCGACCCTGGAGGTGTGAGGCAAATGTGCTAACCACTAAGCCACCGTGTCCCCTCTTTTCACACAGTTGCACATACAAAACCAAGACTGAAAGGTCACACATTCTAATGGTAAATGCAAAAGAGATACACACATTGAACCACAATTGTATACACACACACACGCAGACACACACAGTGTTTCACCTTCCTCTGACACTTCAGCCCACTCGGGTTTGGGAAACTCGTATTGGCCCATGCGGATGCGCCTTTTCATGCCGGGGGATATCGCCTGACCCGTGTTGGAGTAGAATGGTGGGAAGCCACACAACCTTCACACACACAACACACACACATCAGCAGGTCTTTTTATTCTAGAATGAAATAATTCCACAACTATTTGCATGCCAGTTACAGTTGGTTAAATATATGAGAATTTTATTTCCTGAAGGTCACGCGAATTCTTTTGAGTCATACTTACAGGATATACATGATCACACCCAATGACCACATATCACATGATTTGTCGTACTTCTCAGGGCCGAGAACCTCAGGAGCTGAAACAGTCAGAGAGTGAAAGAGGCAAACTCAATATTTTTCATATGAATATGTTTCAAAAAGCATAAACTAAACAACAAACCACCAAAAAAAATCAACAGGTGATAAAATATACACTGAAAAACTGATTTGACTCGAGTCAACTCGGGTGTTTAAAGAGTCAAAATCATATAACTGTACTGAAAATTCAGCCGTGAGATTTTCGGGTGTTGGTAATCATATACTGTGACTGAGCTGAATCTCTCAGGTCAATCTTTTAGTGAGTCATTCAGAAAATCATAATGATTCTGAGTCACATGTATTTGACTGTGGATATGTACAGTAACACCCTGCTTCAACCAGACTCACAATTTTCACCAGTTTCAGAGATTCAGGAGCTGTAAGAGTCGACTCACTAAAACCTAGCCTAAATCCCATTAACACCAACCGCTGAATTTACGCACCAACATAGTACGGAGTGTAGCATGGCGTCTGCAGTGGGTTGTGCAGCGTGGTTTCCTTTGCAAAACCAAAGTCTGTGAGCTTGAGGACGCAGATGGAGTCTTTGCTGTTGTAGAGCAGGTTCTCTGGCTGCATTTAAAAACAAAGGTCTTCATTCTAGTGTTCAGATTGTTCCACTATTAAATTAACATATACAGAAAGGTTTCTGTTACACACACACTCAAACACACACACACGCTTGCTTTGTATCACCTTGATATCTCTGTGTGCGATGTTCATGTTGTGCAGGAACTCGATGGCAGTGCCGATGTCTCTCATGATCTCAGAGCCCTCTACACAAACACACAAGCAGATAGGACTGTACTAAAGAGTCTAAAGTGTGTGTCTGTTTGTGTGTGTGTGTGTGTGTGTATGTGTGTTTGTGTGTGTGTGAGAATCTACCTCTCTCAGTAAAGGCCTGGTCTCCTCTAGCCTGAATCCTGCTGAAGAGCTCTCCTCCTTCCATACTGCAACACACACACACACACACACACACACACACACACACACACACACACACACACACACAATAAACATAGCACATTAATCTCACTCCTCACCAGACATAAATGTAGTCAGTGTTTGAAGCATGGGCATTGTATACCACATCTAATTATCCTAAACCAGCAAAAGCAGGAATGAGAGAGAGAGAGAGAGAGAGACAGAGAGACAGAGAGACAGAGAGACAGAGAGAGAGAGACTTGCGAGTTATTGTGTGTGTGTTTTTTTTATGAGAGAATGATTGTAATCAGAAGAAAATACAGACTGAATGTGGAACATAATTGAATCACGGAACATTTTTAGTTGTGAGAATTTGGCAGCATGGTTAGTCAGAACTGCTGAGCAAGACACACACACACACACACACACACACACACACACACACACACACACACACACACACACACACACACAAACAAACCCCAGAAACCACAGTCAGCCATCCAGAATGCATTCGGTTAGCCCTGTTTATTGCATCGTAACAATTTTTTTTGTCGATGTCATTAACCCTTCCAGTACCTTCATCTCATTCTGAACCTCATCGCATTTTTGTAGGTTCGTTTTTAACAAACATTAATCCACACTTTCACATTTTCAGTTATCATATAAACTCAGAAAGGAAGCCATAAAATGACACACTTAAAAAAAACACACACAATAACTCACAAGTCTCTCTCTCTCTCTCTCTCTCTCTCTCTCTCTCTCTCTCTCTCTCTCTCTTTCTGTCTGTCTCTCTATCTGTCTGTCTGTCTGTCTCTCTATCTGTCTGTCTGTCTGTCTCTCTATCTGTCTCTCTCTGTCTCTCTGTCTCTCTCTCTCTGTCTCACTTCCTCCTCACACACACACACACACACACATACACACACACACACATTGGAAACGGCAATTAAAATGCTATTCAAACACAAAGATCCACCTGCTTCACTTCACCTTATTCTGAAATACAATAACTGCGTCACATGTCATCAGCACTCTTCAATGTGAATTTAAACTTTTGTCACCATCGTGTGACTTTGGGGAAAACACGAAAGCGTGCAACGCTGTAGATCACCAGAAATGGAGCATTAAAACCACAGACAGGGTCTTTGACCTCTTTAGACTCATACACTCTGTGACATAGAAGAGGACGAGAACTGAATCGGGTTCCAGGAAGTTGGAGGAATGTAACGTAGAAACAAAAACGAATGTAAAACTGCGCAACGTTGTGGTTATTTCACGTCCAGTCAGCAGAGTTACTGTTACTGATCTCTCCGCTTCCTGTTTCCCTCTGGTTGGTCCTGTTCACTTCCCCAAATGTGTTTTACGTGGATTAACTCACGTCAACCAGCTTTCTCTGAAGCCTGAACAAAAAGACTCATTAATAATTTATTTATAGATTAGAATTAGAATTCTATGAATATTTATTGTGTAAGATGTTTGCTGATGTTAGGTGTAAAGTTGTAAAGTTATCTCCAGGTTTCTGTTAATTAGCGAGGAGTTTATTCTGCAAAACGATGTTTCACAACATGCTCATTGAAAATAAATGAGGGATTGAAATAAAGCTCATCGAAATAAATGAGGGATTTGAACTTGGACAGTATAATTAGTATATACAGTCTCATCACCATTTATAAGGATTTCTAATAAAAAGGGAATCTACTGAGATCGAAATACGTTTTTACGTTCATTTTTTCTTTTAGCTGATGCTCTGGTCGCTGCGGTTTAAATGTAAGTAAATATCTGTCTCTGCTGTTCATGAAAAAGACAGTAAACCACAATACAGTAACAGATATCAAGCACAGGGTAATTACAATTATTAATATAATTATTAAACATCTTGTCCAGCCCTCGGGAGCACAGCAGTCTAACTCCGTCCACTCCGGTCAGAATGAGCCGTCTCTCTATCATGGCATGAATAAACGAACCCGTCATGGCTATTTCCAGTCAGTGTGAGCAGCTGCTGATGACTGATGACTGTGTTATGCGTTATTAAAGGGCTGAATGAAGCATGCTGGGAAGTGTAGTTTAATCCTCACCATTCCATAATAATGAGCAGGCACTTTTTTCCGTGATGCATGTTTTCGTAGAGGCTCAGGATCCGCACTATATGCGGCCCGCTGGAGACGCGCCAGTGCAACTCGACCTCGCGGCGAGCTTTGGGGCTGTCGTACAGAATCTGCAAAACACAGAGGAGTAGAAGGAGGAGGATGAGGAGAAGAAGAAAGGGGGTGAGTAGGTCAGGATGGAAAACAAGATGCATCAATGCAGAAGGGTGGAGTTGTGTAAACGCCACTTAGGATGAGTGTAAGAGTTACTGAAATTACAATAACTCTTGAAATACTAGTAAAGAAAGAGCAAACTGCGGTGTCATTTCATTTATACAGAAGTTTATGTCAGCATTTTCAAAAGAAGAATAACCTGAACGATGTTTGAATCTATTCTATTCGAAATAAGAAACATTGGTAGATTGGCAAGTAGACTGACTGACTAAATGATGCTTACAGGGTCTAAGAATTACCAAATGTTAAAGATGTGACATAAATACGTATTTAATAACAAAAGATAGACATATTAATTCTGAATACAAAAAGCCAAGGCTGAGAGATACAATAACACACTACGAAATGCTACACGACACAACAAACAACACGTTATGTGTTCGTCATGCTGGAATTTCCCTTGACGGTGAAACTTTATTATTGAATCATTTTAGTGAATTTAATCCCGGCCCCGGATAAAGCGGTAGAAGATGGATGGATGGATAATCCAAGCTGAAAGGCTGAGAGTTCTCTGCAACTTCGTGGCACAGCTCCTACCTGACCTCTGGATTTAAATCTAGTTCATTTGTACAGATGTGGAAAGAACACTAGTCAGATTTCCATTGTACTAGAGGACAAAAGAGGAAACCCCTTAATCAGTGAAGTAACTGCTCAGTCATTCAGAAGCTTCCCCCTGTGTTACGGAATTTGGTTTCACCCTAGAAGATGGGGAACCTTCCTGGTCATAGGCGCTTTCTCCAGCATGTCACGTCAGGTCACACTTCTGAATAAAAAACCCAAATCCCAGGCTAAGCCCGTGTCTCAACAGGTGACGGTCGGCCTTCAAGACTGAGACAAAACTCAGGAAATGAATACGTACAGAAATATACATACTACAGAAAAACATTTCCAAATCTGTTATGATTTCTATAAACCGATTCCTCCAAGTGTATAAAAACGAATAAACAAAAACACACGAGGAAGGAAACCACAAAATAAAGTATGCATAGAAGTGAAGGGTCTTAATATCTTTATATATGACATAATGCCAAGTGTTAAAGCTGATACCATGACGAGAGGTTAATAAAGTGTCATGTAAGATACAGTATTTTTATTTATCATTAACGGTAAGTATTTTGTGATCCCTCGCTCCCTCTCAGATGTCTCTCTTGGTACGTGACGGAGAGAAGGACGAGAGTAAGGGCAGAATAGACACGAGGCTGTGACATTGCACATGTCTTCCATCAGGTTGTATTTTTAGGAGCAGAGAGTAACTGTGTATGTGTGTGTGTGCGTGTGTGTGTGGTTAAGAAGGACATGCACGAGTGTGTATTTAACGTTAATCATACCTATAGCGATAATTGTGTTTATAGCACACGACAATGAATTATTTAATCTTTAATCTTAAGGCGCTTGTTCAAATTTGTTATCGTTTCCATAGCAACCGCATGTTCACAGGAACTTGTAGAGTTGTTGACAGGGTGAAGTTTTTATTAGAGATTTTGACATAGGCTCTGTGTAGCAGTCAAAACTATTTTAAGTGTAACATCAGGTTTTCCGTCATCTCGAGGATGGAGAACTTTGTGGTTTCTCAGTAAAGTAAAAAAAATTCCCTTTTTTCATCTTATCAACCTACAGAGAGAAAAGATTTCAGTTAAAAGGTTCACAAAAAGCCGAGCAAAAGTACGAGCGCTTTCAATAACCGTGGTATAAATCATGATTTTTATCGTGGAATTTATCCCCACTACATCTACGCTCCATTCGGTGTGCTGATGTTTGTGATCTTGAGATCTTTTTTTTTTTTTTTTTTCCAAGTGATTAAATCCTATTTCAATTCTGGTCTCTGAGTTTCACAACAAATTACAAATTAATTTTGTCAAACTGTTAAACCACATTATGATAATAATATGCTGAATCCTTGGGCAATTATTCAAATATAAAAATGCAACAAGGACGCTTCTTTACTTTAACAAAAATCACTGAGAGCAATTTTTCCACTGTTGTTTTTTTTTTGTAAGTATATTTTAATAAGCCGATATTTCCAAGCCAGGCCGATTTGTTCGTCCCAATGATGATGAAGCGCTCAGATCAATCTGTAACCGTGACAAAATGTTGCATTTTAAACACGACGTTTTCTTCGTTTAAGCTCCACATGACCCAAAGACACTACATTACCATAGAGGACTGAGTGATGGGGCTTCATTAAGCGCCAGTTCGTCATCTGGTTACGGGCAAACAAACAAATGAACAAACAAACAGAGAAACGGGCGAGCGGTGTTTTATATCAATTAAAGCTGAAAGCTGTTTGTGTGAGGATGAGGTGCAGAGGCGTGAATATGCAATGTGGTTTAACCTCCACCCACGTCTACATGCTCATTCTGCCTAATGTAAGCCATAAACTCTGTGTTGGTGCGTGTGTGTGTGTGTGTGTGTATTCCATGAACCTGCCACTTTGTTTCTAGCCCCAGCAGCTGCAGTGGGTCTAATCTGTTCCTGATGCTTGGTCACACTTTGTGTTTAAGAAAGCAGTATGAAGTTCTACTAAGGACCTTGAACCTAATCAATTTATTATCTTACTGATCTGTAAAAACGTTCAGCGAACAAATCGCAAACAAATACACACTACGTAGAGAATAGATCGAGACGGAGCAGAAAAAAAAAACATTTTACATTTAAGTCTGAGGACCTACAGCATTTCTGTGTCTTTCACTCTCTCTCTTTATGTCTCTCTCTCTCACACACACTCACACACACGTGTCCAAATACCCATGCTCAGCAATCCCAGTGTGTGTTAAGCCTCAGATAAGACAAAAGGGATTAACATATAATGTGAAGTGACACTTGTGTGTGTAATTGTGTGTGTGTGTGTGTGTGTGTGTGTGTGTGTGTGTGTGTGTGTGTGTGTGTGTGTGTGTTTGTGTGTGTGCACTAGTAGGACAAATAGTCATGAGGATTAGGGCCTATATATTACTAACAAATCCATGATGGTTGTCACTCATCACTTTTTATCGTAAGGTCCTCTGGGGGAAAAACACATTTTTGAGACTTTCTGTATCAAAAAGATGAGAAATTAAATAATTAAATATCTGACAAATAACGTATCAGTATATCAAGCATACGGTGATTTAAATCAAAATGTTCTCCTTTTAATGAACATTATAACCATGACTGAAAGTGTTCAAGAAATCTTTCAGACCTGGTACATAATGCAAACAAACAAACAAACAAACAAACAAATTTCAGTTTCTCTTTTTTACTATATATATATATATATATATATTGTTAGGTTAATTAACCCTAGCTGTGTGTCCTAATACACTATATTAAAACACGAACAGTTAGCACATATCCTACTGTTGTCCTGATAAGAGTTAATAAACCTTTGACTTTTTATCACTTTTTATCACACACCATCCTGTTATCAAAGCTTCTAGGCGAAGAGAAAGTGCAATAAAAAAAACTAGGCTGTTCAAAGAGCTCTGACTCAAAATATCAGCTGAAAAAAACTGCCATGAGAATATTAGAACGATTTTAGATAACTGTGAAAGATGCTATAATGCGACATCATAGTAAAATAAAGCTGCCTGCTAAAATAAGCGCATAAGGAATTTTGTCCATGGGAACATTTTAGATCTGTCAGTCTTTCACAGGAAATGTTGCCAAATCTGTGATTTTCCCACAGAAATGTTCTCCGATTTATTCAATAGTAAAAGTCAGAGTTACACAAGCTCACTGTTTCATGTTATTAGTAGTGTTAGTAGTGACATGAAGGTCATGCGGTTAAACGTCAGCAGTGCCAGTGGGCCGCTGAACAGGTCCTGAACTGCCTGAACTGCTCAGCCTGGCTCAGACTTTGCCTCACTTGTTGTTGTGTCCTATATACCGCATCTGCGTTGGGTTGAATGCCGGATTTGGCTTCTAGGTTAAATATAACTGACATTTAAGTGTTGTAAATGCTGTATGTGGTCATCACCCTGCATTCCTGGGTCTGGTTTTATATCGATCGCTGTTCATCACCAAGGCTTGATGACATCATCGACTGCTTGTCTTTTATTGCCATATTTGATTTCCTGACTGTGCGGGTTTGGGCTGAGGAGCGTGACTTAATAGCCTGTGCTGTGGAAAAATGTCCAGGAGATACGCTGATCGATGCAGGCGTCTGTGCAGAGAACATCAGCAGTAATGAGAAGAAATGGAAAAAGGCCGTGGGGTTCAGAACAGACACAAACCCATGATTTATACCGAACCTTATCGAGTTCAGATCCCTAAAGGAAAACTCCACATGTTAAATAAATTTGTATGGAATAATCTGTCAGGGTTTTGTTTATTCCTTTGAGAAGTTAGAAGTCCTTACTCTGATGTCGCTATGTTATCGCTAACTACAATGGGGTTTAATAGAAGAAAAAAATGTCAGGTTCATTTTTGGCTGTTACCGATCCACGAGACGACAAGAACGACGATGTCGACAGGCAGAATTCACGCGGCAATGAAGTTTTATAAACTGATAAGAGAGCTGGACAGACTAAAAAAAAAGCTGTCACGTCAGTGTAGGTGGAGATGAACAAAGGCTAACTCAGTGTGATCGTCACTAACAGCGGGAAGTCAAATGGCTTTTTGTTTTATGTAGGAAACCGATAAACAAAGTGGCAACAGAGTTTTTTTTAACTCAACGGAAGTTTGATCCTAAAGTCATTTTAACCTGAAGAATGTGAAGAGGAACAAATCAAGATGTAGGAAGTGGGTGTTTATAACCATAGCATCTGGATGAGATCAAAGAACAAATTTAGACCAGTGTCATGGATACTAAAAGCTTTTGAAGTATGTCATTGACTTAATAGTGATCCCTAAAACGAGCACGATATATTTCCTGAATGAATATTTCCTGAAAGCTATACAAATAATTTCATCCTTCAGCTTCATTTTCTTTTTAGCAACTAGAAGATAAATTTTCTCCTTTGTACCTCAGGAGAAAGGAATGCGTCCAGATCTTTCGCTCGCTCTCTGTCACCCTCTCTCTCTCTCTCTCTCTCTCTCTCTCTCTTTCTCTCTCTCTCACTCTCTCTGTCCCTCTAACCCTCTCTCTCTCTCTCTCTCTCACACACACACACACACACACACACACACACACACACACACACACACACACACACACACACACCTGTGTTTGCATTAAACTGAAGAGTGTGTGATTTATCATTCCTCTCAGTGAGTCATGCCACATTCAGCTATGCATCACATGACACAGGTTGTAATCTGCCGCTCTAAAATGTTCTCTCTAAAGCATCACAGAGCAGCGCGGATAAATAAAAGCTCAGCGCACACTTCGTTAGATGTTCTTATCTGCAGCACCACCTCGACTTTACTGTCTCTGTGTCAGAGATTCAAAGGACAGAGTGCAGATCTGTGTCACGTTTTCCTACTCAAACGCTCACGTCAGTGAAAAGAGCTGCTATTTGCTAATAAATTGATAATCAAAGTCAAGCTAGCATGAGACTAACAATTTATTTCATACACCGTAATTTTCCACCCAATGCCAGATTGAAAGATTTATTATATTGTGTAAACTGCTAGCCAAGGATGTTAGCAAGTTATTTAACATTAGGTTACCCATTACATTATCTTAATCAATAGCACTAGCATGCTAGCTACACTGTAACATTTAAATATAAATCAGTAGGTGTGTTTGCTAGCTTGTGATGTCCCTCACACTTTCAAACTCACCACAGTGTGATAAGGATATTTCCTTCACTCAGCTACAGTTAGGAACAATTCACTTTCCATTTCAGTGTAAACAGATTTAGCATCTTAAGAAATATGTGGAGAAATTAAACAATGCTAAATACGATTTCTGGGCAAATTCAACCAACTGGTTTGTTATTCTTGTTATTTATTCAACCTGACATACGGATGTCTCACTGCTATCGTTCAATCACTTCGGAAAAACAGCAAACGCTAACAGGAAGTGATCCTGGGGAAAAACCAGGTGTTGCCAGTGATGTACAACACGAGGCAGTTTACCCTGAAACCCAATGCTCCATTATTCCATCCACTCTTTTCAGAGAAGAAAATAAATACAGCCATTTGTTCCGCATCGAGGAGAAAAGAACAAGAAGTGATAAGAAGAAACTCTTTTACAGAATACAAATATTAAGAAAGGAAACTTTTGTACCGCCCTTTAAAAGATTAGGAAGCCTTCAGGGATTTTTTTATATTCACTTTTTTTTAAATGCTGTTTGGTTTAAATTCCACCTGATACGGAATAAAAAGTTTCACCAAAATTTCCCCTTTACCTTGAATGTAGTCCAATTTTTCTTATTACATTATATTAGATAAAAGGTTTATGTGTGTGGAAGGATAAAGCAGTATAAATGATCTACAAGCTCTTTGATGCACTCCCTTCTGGCAAAAGGCTGCGGTCTAAAGACTAAAACTTCAAGTCACAAATACAATTTCTTTCCATTCCAGCAGGCCTAATCAACATCCTGGATCCAGCATGGCCTGTTATTCACCACCTTAGACATTAATAAACTACCCCACCACTTTTTAGGTATAATACATTACATTAATGTTCACAAATCTGACTGTTATAATGCACCTTCCTTTCTCACACTGGTCCACTATTGTATATCCTGCACTAATGTACAGTTAATTTTTACTTTCAGTTGTAATATATGTAACATTTCCAATTGTATATTTGAACTGGCCACTTTGCACACATTATTATTATTATTATTATTATTATTATTATTATTATTATTTATTTATTTATTATAATTTAATTTTTTTTTATAACTTTTGTATCTTATTTTATGCTTGTTCTCTATTATTACTATGCACCAACAAACCAAAACAAATTCCTGTACATGTAGAACCTACGGTACAATAAATCTGATTCTGATTCTCATTCTGATTCCAATTTATAAACATGAAACTGACAATCAAGACGATTAAAGATTAAAGGCAGATCCAAATAAAATCTGACTAGGAGAAAACAATAGCCATGTCTAGCTAGTGAGCTGGATGCTAGCTGATATTTTAAGTGCTCACTAAAGCACAGGGGAGAAAAGTATAACAGAGTTTTAGCATTATGAATGCTGTAATTCAGAATAATTCAAAAGGAAGTATAATGTATGGTAGAACATGATGTAGTGCGGTGCGCCGGTGTCGTTCAGCTTTAGTTTAGCTCTTGAATTGTCTTTGTTTAGTATTTTGTGGTTTATTTCTGGAAACTTCCACCTCAGGAAACTGACATAAGGTTAAATTAAAATCTTGTAATAATTAACTGGCAATCACAATGTATCCCCATCCTGTTTAACCAACTCTTATCTCTGAATGAGAAATCTCAGAGGTGGCATTAAAGTGTAAGCTATCTTCCCAAGACAAACTGCTTCTCCGTGTTGGCAGACAGTCAAGTCTAGTTAAAAGAATCATGAGCTAAAGTAAATGAATTAGATGAACAGTGTGGCTTCCTTCCAGCTCTCTCAGTGGATTGATCAGTGCATTATGGCCTGCAGCTGCTGCCCTGTACATATAATCCTGCTTAATGAACACCTTTTACAGCGGCAGGTTAATGTCTGTTTGCTATGTGATTAAAAGGGAAATTGAGTGATAAAGTAGAGTGGATATAAATAAATAAAAACACAGGACGTGGTGAAGTTGACAAGCGGGTTAATTCTGGTTTATATTAAAACACGGTATCGGACGATCGCGTGTATTTGAAATGAGAAATCAGATGAGATGCGTGTACAGTGTTTGGTCTCTGTGCAGTGTGTGTGTGTGTGTGTGTGTGTGTGTGTGTGTGTGTTAAAGACCCTGCTAAAGTTATAAAAGCATTTATGTGTATCTTAATTAAAATACTACAACATGATTTAACACACAATATAAACTAATACATTGAGCTTATATCAAGCTGTTACTATGAAAGTGAAAGTTACTATTTCATTTTAAGTGCCAGATAAAGATGGACGAAAAAGCGTGACAGTTGAATGTATGTATTTTAAGCACTTTGTGGTCAGACGACAGGATGTGACGTGGCTGCTGGTTAGTTCCCCCCGAGAATTTGAAAACTGTTTCTTTTAGTAGTTTTGAGAAGTGGAGACTGTCCTGAGTTCC
The DNA here is from genome assembly GCF_022655615.1 of Tachysurus fulvidraco. Lineage (NCBI taxonomy): Eukaryota > Metazoa > Chordata > Actinopteri > Siluriformes > Bagridae > Tachysurus > Tachysurus fulvidraco. The sequence continues at coordinate 16,976,449 of NC_062519.1, forward strand.
TCAATCAGGCCTACTTTATAGGGATGTGCACCTCTTCTCCAGATACTCTTCACATCCACATGATGCAGTATCGGTGATTTTGAAGAAGGACTTCATTTACTAAAGATACATATGCGTAAAAAAAACACACGCGGATGTTAGGATACTGACATACGTTCACGTCCCTGTGCTGTCGGTGAGCAGGTCATCTACATTATTTGGGATCTTATGTTGCCTTAGCTCCAGTTTTTCTTATGTCCCATAATAAATGCAACCAGAAGCAATGTGTGAAGGTTGTTTAGGGAGGAAAAAACACCCACATAAAACTACATCATTCACTGGTTACCGGTCAACATTTGCACAGAAATCTTAAAAAGTCCCCGAGCACAGACAATACAGAGAGGCTCTGAATACATTATCCAATAATAATTGTATAAATAAGAAGTTTAAAACTTTTTTCTGGTTATGTTTGTTAATTCAGATCTCTTGACCACACCACATTTCTACAGCACTACAGCTCTGTGGTTTGGCTCGGGTTTCAGCTCTAGAGTGTCCTACCTGGACCAAATGGCTCACACGCTCTCAAAACAGCTGCTTTGGTCCAAACCAAGTGTAATAATCTGTGTTTTGTCCTGCACAACACAACACACACTAGGGTTTGGACTTAACCAGACTAAACTCCTTGTGTGTGAAATCACCCTTAGTAAATCAGAGCCTGACATGTGCATGGCAGTGAATAAAATGAAATTTAAATTTAAGCATTTGCCTGAGTGTTGTGAGGAATCGAGGCAGTCGCATGGGAGACAGTCTGATTCACTGGATGCAGTGAAGGAAGAAGGCTTTATCCCCTTTTGTTTGAATCACTGGAAAAGAACCACATAAAGCACACACACAAAGTTTCCCCACACAGGAGGGCTTTGAAACGATTATAGCATAGCACAACAAGCTACAAAACTGCTCCCAGATGAAGAGACGAGTTCAGACGCAGCAACAGGAAATCAGCTACCGCATGTTTCATCACTGACGGATCCGTTTGGATCAGAACATGTTAGTCAGGGGATGCTTGTCAGTTTGTTTAAATGCCTGAGATTATAGCAGTGGAGTAAAAGCTAATTAAACTCTAACGATGATGCTGATTTTCTAAAGAGCCCCTTGATGGAGATCGGGAAGTGGCTGATGTTTTTTTCCAGCTTATTTCTTCTTTCTGTCTTTTTACTAGCTTTCTGTCACAAACATCTGAGAATCAGATACTTTGGTTATATTTCTAAAAAAAAATCTTATTATAATTATTCTTGTATTTATTTATTTTGTTATTTTATGCATTGTTTACAATATATTTAACTCAGAATCTGATTTGTACTGCGTGAGAACACTTTGTTTTGTAGTGATAAAGGTGTCAGGTGTACGTCATCTCTCTCTGACCTGAAGTGTAACCCTAAACCCCTGTCCTAATTCCAGACCCTCTTACAACTCGTTAGCTTAACACTACACATCAAGAATATAAAATACACTCCTGATATACAATAATAACCATTACTGATGTAGGAAATTGGATTTTACAGACAAGGAGCATTCCGGCATGCCTCAGGATTACATGTAAATATCGCATGTGTTAATTCAGCATGTAAGACAGAAAACGAAAATCAATCATTGATTGAAACGAAATCAATTTGTGGTAACCCATCCCTCTCTCTTTGTCTACTACTATTACACACATACACACACATTGGCTGCCTGAGCTCTCAGATTTGGATTACAGCTGCTCGGTCATAAAGTCCAGGCTCGCATGGCCTCCAAGTGACGTCTCCGTTTCCACTGAGCCAACAGCACAAACCCACATGTGTGCTTCATCAGGAGTTAGAGGAAACATAATGAACTAGATGTATCTCCATAACAACACAATTCTACACTATTATTTTATTATTTCTACAAAGTATGAAAGTTACGCCATAGCTGTATTTTGATTCGGCAGGGATGGCTTATCGGTTTGGGATGTAGTCATAGTAACCCAAAGGTGGACTTCCAGGAACCCGGAGTCCAGCTGCTGAATCCAAGAAGTCATGGATACGTTTTACGCACATGCACACGTATATAGACACGTTTGACTAAATTTAACCCTGTCCTTGTGAGGACTTTGAACTGGCATAAATATTTATTGTAGATCATTTATAAAGTCCAAAACCTAAATCTAACCCGAACTTGAACTACACAGCTACAAGATTTCAGCTCTTGAAAGTTTTCCTTGTGAAGACCAGCCAAAGGTTATTATTCAGTTGAATAATGAAAATTGAATTTTCCCTCTTAATAAATGATAATGTCTGTAAATCTTTTGTATTTGTAAGTTTGTTAAAGTACTGAACACCAGGAGCCCCCACCCCTCTCACACACACACACACACACACACACACACACACACACACACACACACACACACACACAGAGGTAAGACAGGTGCGCATGTTACCTTCAGGGCGCACTTCTCCCGGGTGATCTTGTTAAAACACTCCAGCACTTTGCCGTTGATCCCCAGACCGAGGACATGAGTGGAGATCTTGTAGTCGTCCGTCACGGCGTTGCGCTTTATCTCCAGCTTGGGGTATCCAGCAGCAGGGTAAGGATTGGGCATGGGGAAGTGTGTTGAATCGCGCTCCATCTCCGGTTTGGTCGCTGCGCTTTCACTCTTACTCTCGGGTTCCGTTTCTGATTTCGTCTCTGGCTGCTCTTCTTTGGTTCTCCCATTTTGCAACATGTTCCGGCTCGAAATTTGAGTGATTCCCGTATCACTAATGACACTCCTCCCAGAATAAATCCGGTGTGTTTACAGGCGCGCAAAACTCATCCCAAACTACAGCGCAACAACGCGCGTATTTCCTGCACGTACTCGAGATTTGTTCCGAAATCTAAATGTGTTTGATTTAAAAAAAAAAATAAAAGTTTGTATCTACAGAAAAATCTCTTGGTCTTACATATAAAACTAGCTCTTACAGTCACCCCTGTGTGAACTCTAAGCCGCAGTACTGCTGTGAGAAAGTCACGGACTTTTTAAAGAGAAAGCTGACCGGCTGAGTGCGGGTTCCTCTCCGACTCAATGCCAAACGGGCATCACGTGTTCAAGCAGTGTACTATGTAGTGTACGAACGCTTTTACTTCATATCCTGTGTAGTGCACTCTTGGACATAGTTGAAACCAATTTGAGATTAGTCTTTTTGTCATGCGGTCCTGCCCCTATGCGTCAGCGTTACAGCCCTCGACTTCCACAAAAGCTCAGACTCTTAAAGCGACACCGACCTGCACCCTGGTGCGCTCTGGTTACTGACTTCTACTGCTGCCAAAATTCATTCATTTAAAGCATTCGGGTCACATAAGTTTGAATGCTGCATTTGGAACAACACCCAAAGTGCCAAGAAAACCCACAACAAAAAGGTGTTATGGCAAACTTTGAGGAGTTAGGAGGAAACTGGAGAAACCAGAGGAAGCTGGCAGAACATAAGTAGAACCATATGAAATTTCACAGAGCTCAGGGTCGAAGTGGGAATCATGGAGCTGTGACACACGACCTGTTTTTAAAACAGTACAATCCAATCCAAAAGAAATGATGGATTTCTGCATAAAAATCTGCTACAGTTCCAAACTATACAGTGAACAGCGTACACTCCCTTGTAACTGTATAAACAATGTTGTCTTTAAAATGTAATAAACAAGTACAGCAGTAAACAGAATAGATCTGGTCATGGTGAATATCAGTGAATGTTATGGTTATAAGCCTGGATGCGGAAGTGATACTTTGAACTACAGTATCATTTGTTATAAAGCATTTGTTACCTTGGGAAAATAAGTGCTTAAATGGGATATTTATTTTATTTCTTTTTATTATTTATTAAGTATTTATTGATGAAATATATTTCAGAAAGACACACAGAAAGTTCACTGCTAATGGAGGTAGGAAATGTGCTGCCAAGCACAAACGAATTGTCTGACAAGATGAACCCTTTAGGAGTTTAAATAGGAAATAGATTTGAGTGCACTTCCTGACAAGAGAGTTCCTCTTCAGTTATTTAAACATGGTGTCTTAGAAAGAAAAACAAAAAAGGGAGAATGTATGGAGAATGGGTGCTCCGTGTGTGTGTGTGTGTGTGTGTGTGTGTGTGTGTGTGTGTGTGTGTGTGTGTGTGTGTGTTTTCAATAATTCAGAGCACAGATCAGTGCCACCCCCTGCTTTATCCAGTACTTCTGGCTTTGGTCTGTGGGAAGCTCTACTGCAATTACATAGTTAGTGGAATGACCAGTGGTGGACAGAGTTCCTGAGAAAAAGAGACAGACAGACAGAGAGTAGAGAGAGAGTAGAAAGAGAGAGAGAGGGAGAGAGAGAGAGAGAGAGAGAGAGAGAGAGAGAGAGAGAGAGAGAGAGAGGGGAAAAATGAAACAATGAGATGATGTACAAACTACAAAAAAATATAGAATTGTAGAATAAAAGTTGCTTCTGAGAAACGTCTGTGGAAAATGATCATCCTTCCACGACATCTAATCTAAATTATTTTAAATCTTGTCAAATTAGTAACTGGAGCATTATTTCCACACAGAATGTCACTGTACACTGTTCCTAACTTTAGTACCTATGATCATGACTCTACTATCAGGTTCTATCATCAGATTTTTCCACTGTTCTAAAACTGTATCCAGCTCAAATAAACCCACACACACACACACACACACACACACACACACACACACACACACACACACACACACACACACAGAGCTCACCAGCACGTGTAAGCGTTTTGTATATGGGGCAGACGTAGATGCCGGACAGTGGTGGTTTGCGGTTGGGCGTAGGCACCATCCAGATTACAGCCATCTCAGTGTGCAGCTCTTTGGGCCGAGACTCGGCTAGCAGTCCAGCATGTGCGTCCCAGCGTGCCCCTTCCAGGTACAAACCGTGGATGAAACACCCGGCCTCAGGCCGCTCCGTCAACTCCTCAGCTGTCTCTGTCATCACCTGTGGAGTCAAAAATAGATCAGGAGGACATCATGAACCTGGACAAATTTAAATGCAAAAATCAGACGTTATGATCACATAATGATTCTGTAACTAAATTAGCTTTCATGATATGTAAAAATAACAACAGGCAGCATTATTTAAATTTTTTTTTTATAAATAAATAAATAAATAAATAAATAAATAAATAAATAAATAAATAAATAAATAAATAATAAAAAAAAAGTAAGTCACTCTGGATAAGAGTGTCTGCTAAATGCTGTAAATGTAAATGTGCATGCAAATTTCATTTTATAAGTAATAAGAGAATAGTGTAATGTATTATTATGTTATTATTACATAATAGTCACATGCACTCAGTATGCAGATAAAATACAGTTTTTTCTGCCTGGGGTATTAGACAGTTTCAGCGATATAAGAAAACATAAAAACAAGTTTTGAACAAATTGTGAAGGCATCCTGTAAGTCTAAGTCATTTGATGTTCCATTTAAAGACAAAATGATTAGGTTAATATTGCGTTTTAAAAATGAGGAGTGGAAGTAGGGAAACATTTATGCTCAAACTATTGAAATGACATGGTAAATAGATAAGGAGGTGTAAGAACCTTGAAGTCGAAGCTGATGCTGTCAATGGAGAGGACATTGCGGCGAGCGTAGTTCTGCAGCGTTCCAGTCAGGAATGCTTGCGGGAAGAAGAAGCCGCTGATCCAGAACACAGCCGGAATCCCGCCAGAGATCCACTGCTTTAAGAAACTGATGCGCTGCAGCAGGTTGGATACCCAGGAGGCCAGTGGCTTTAGAGATGGATACGCCTATGGGAGAAATCATGCTCAGCACCAAAACTAGAATAATAATGAATGGTTCTAAGCTATTTATGAAGATAATTAACAGAGTAAAAATTGCGCAGTTGGACAATAAATGTAATAAAAAAAAAGAAATGAGGCTGATTTTAGTGTGACTTGTGTAACCATAGCCATATGCACAGAAATGTTAAATTAAATTGAATCTATTCAATAAATATTTCAGCATCTCTAAAATCAAATTTATGTGTCTGAGGGAATCAAAGAAAAGAAAAGTTAGACAAAACACAACAGAAGGAGAAGAGGTGATGAAGGGGTGAGAAGTGGAGGAGGACAGATTCTTGCCTTGGCCTGCCACATTTCTGGAACGGCGTTGATGAACAGACTGTTGGCCATGAGCTCGAGCTCGGATGACATCACCACTAAACCTTTCAGAGCCTTCACCAGATCACTGAGACTCTGCAAGATCACTGTTAACAACTTATTATATCTGACAGAGAGAGAGTGAGAAAGAGAAAGAAAACTATTAATCACAGCAAACAACTTCAGCAGTCTCAGGAAAGAAAAAGAACTGAAGGAGAAAGAGAAAAGGAAAAAATGGAGAAAACCAGCTAAACACATTTCTGTGTGAAATAGATAGATTACTGGAAATTGGATTAAATCTCAGTAGAGAAATTAAGAGAAAAGAAGACAGAGATCACTGCTAATAATGGCAAATTAGAGAAACATATCTGAGAAAGAGAGTGAATGAATAGATAGTACAAACAGATTATCCCTTTAAAAAGACAAATATTTAGTGAAAATTTAGTGATTTCCTGTTCCTGATGTGTGTATGGACTTTATATGCACCTTATGACTTCCTGAATCAGTACAGTGTTCATAGACTCCTCATACATCACTGGATACTTGTTAAGTACTTCCTGAATGTTGATGGGTTTGGGAATCTTCTGCATAATCCCAGTCACGATCTCCTCGACTATCTGTAGGACATCAGAATAGGGAACACTCACATAGCTGACACACTGTCTATAGATGAGTTTACAACCCTTTGGTTGAGAAGCTAAGGGTGACTTGATAAGGGTGATTCAATACCTCCTCTCTGGCTTTGCCCCCACTGGAGGCGACTCTGGGCTGCAGCTGGAGTACAGCACCCAACAAGGCGAACGTCTCGTTCTGGGCAAAGCTGATGTTGGCGTTGTCGTGCAGGCCGAAGATCTCTGGCGTGTCATTGATTGGCAGGCTGCGGATATACGACAGGTAGCCCTGCAAATAATACATTACTGTATCAGGTCATATATGCAGGGATGGTGAAAAAAAAAAAACTATGACACGTTCTGCTACACATAGATCTGAAAACTCTAGGTGTTTCTTTGGTAAAACATTTTAGCATTTTACATCTTGTTAATCTTAAAGTAAAAAAATAAATATTTAAAGATATCTTTTCAAGTGCAGATAATTTGAACAGCTAGTTAAGTGACATGACTTTTTATCATGTCATACTGTGTAGTAGCAACAACTCAATGTTCAAGGAAATCACACTTAGCAATTTAGGACACTTAGAAATCACACTTAGCAACTTAGAACACTTAGAAATCATACTCATGTTCAAGGAAATCACACTTAGCTTGCAGGATTGTAGACATATTTAGAAACAGACATTTTTTTTTACCAATGATTGTTTATCTGGCTCCTTAAATAACACGAGCTTTGCAGTTACCAATTAAGCCCAGACGAGATCAGAACGTCATTCAGACGTTTCTTTGTTTGGTTTATATCTGCTTTCTTAAAATAGAATAGTGAAAGTATGTTTTATGTCTAAAACCAGATATTTTGCTAGCATTCATACAGTACATAACACACCTGTTTAAGATAATTCAAAAGAAAAGAAAGGTTTTTATTGAGATGTACTGCTTATCTTAATGAATGCAGCCTGTAAATAAATATTTATTTATGCAGTAGAAATGAGTAGGGAGTAGGAACGATTGTGCTGTTTTTGTGTGTGTGTGTGTGTGTGTGTGTGTGTGTGTGTATGTGTGTGTGTGTGTGTGTGTGTGTGTGTACAACTTTATGAGTAATCCGGTAAGTAAATAGGTGTAAAGTAAACCTTGATGTTTTGGTCTGTGCTGATCTGGCGGTACTCTCCTGAGGCTGAGTAGGCATGCTCAGGGTTCAGCACAGCAGGACAGTAGAAGTCCTCCAACACGTTCATAATGCAGCGGCGATCCCAGTCGTCTGTCACACGACCGCCATAGTTTATCTCCCCGGCTGTGTACTTTAGAACCTAGACAGATGAGAAATAATGTTAGACAGAGAGTGAATGATGATGAGTCACAGAAAGTCACAGAAAAGTCGCAGAAAAGATATTCAGGCACATGTGTATTCTGTGTATAATCTGTAAAAGAAGGAGGGAGTGTTTTCTTTTCTTTTCTCCCTGTAAGCATCTTGGAAGCATCTTGGAAACCTGGCATTACTTTTTTTGAGTTATTACTTTTCAGCTCTATTTTCCTTTGCTACGAAGCACTTGGAAAGCAGACGCTTCGCTTTCCGCATTAAAGCAATAACGAATCATGTGAAAGAAATACAAAAACTGTGTGCCTTGATACGTCTGCTGAATGAATCAGCTGTGTCAGGAAACAGGAAAGAATAAGGTATAAAATAGGTGGCTGGAGAATGTTGTTCTGTGAATGTGATTACAGAGCACATATATCTATGAGGTTGTGTATGTGTGTGTGTGTGTGTGTGTGTGTGTGTGTGTGTGTGTGTGTGTGTGTGTGTGTGTGTGTGTGTGTGTGTGTGTTTGCCTTGTAAGGAATGTCCTGGTATTCATCAAGGAACATTTTGAGTTGGCTGATGCAGATGCTCAGGTCTCCGTCCGTGAACTCGTACGGAATGTTGAAACCCAGTGGACCAAATTTCCTGCGCTCGATGGCGTTTCCATGGAACAGACAGAGAGACATCAACAAAGTCTTGAACTCTGCTGTCTAAGAGAGAGAGAGAAAAGAAGAGTAAAAGAGGTGAGATGACATATCAGTTAAGTAGATTTGAGTTTATTTTGTGGGATGGGTGCTTGTGTGTGTGTGTGTGTGTGTGTGTGTGTGTGTGTGTGTGTGTGTGTGTGTGTGTGTATATACCTTGGAGCAGGAGCTGAGGAACTCATCGTTCAGGCTCAGGTAGGTCTTTAGCAGGTTAGCCTTGATGCCTCGTGGAGGTTCAAGGGTCATCTTGGAGCTGTTTTGAAGGATGGAGACCGGGAATTTATTGCTGGGCAAGCTAGTAAGCCACAGACGGAAGTCCCGATGGACCTGATACACACACACAGGTGTCCACATGCATAAAACGAAAAGCACAAAGTGATTGCTCCAATTAAACAAATGTCCTGTTGCTAAGATAATTAACTAATTAACTACATACTACACACACAGTGTGTGTTTGGAGTAACTAACCTTGTCAGGGTTGATGTTCTCGATGAGTCGCTCCAGATTGGGCATCCAGCTGGGTGCCAGGTGGCAATTCTGGAAAAATACCCACAGTCCCTTTTCCATCGCACTGTGCATCATCTCTTCAGCCCAGGGACCCTGATGCACACACAAACACACACACACAAACACACACAGATTACATTAACAACAAGCAAAATGGCCTCAACAAGCAATCCAGCCTCAACCCACAGACTCTTAAAACAATCAGCCAACATTATCAACAAAACTAAACACACATTCGAGGTTTAACAGAAACATTTAGTTCAAAACATGTGTTCTCTGTGATTGCATTTGATCTTCCACTAGCAGAGATGAATAGTTAGATTGTCGCTTCCTTTCTGAGAGATTCCATTCGGAGACTAGACAAGGCCAAGATGCCGAAGTTTGAGAAGAAATTACACGTTTGCTGATCACGAAAAAAAAACAACACAATATCATGACACTGAAATAAGTCATGATAACATTCTGCCTAGACAAAACAATTACAAACAGGATGAAAAGCATTCACACACAGCCAAAACAGTCTAACAGCTCGAAATTAGGAACATCCTGAGAGCTGTCTACAGCATCGTACGACTGAACGAGGGGGAAAACCATGAAAAAAATAAAACATTGCAGACTGCAAAGGACAATCTACAAGCTGCAAGATTACAATCAGTTTAACATTCAGCTTCATTAAAAAGACCTAAAAGCAATAACTTAATAAACATTAATATCATGTTTATTAATTCTATATAAACATGATTTAATCATATAATTATATATCGTAAAAAAAGCCATCTATAATACTGCCTGCATTAGGAATCTTAAACCTTTATAGATTACAAACAGAGATATAAGGTCTGTGGTATTAACTGAGAATTCTCCAACGCTTATGTTCGAATAACACACAGTATCTGAAGGTCACTGATAGTAAGTCTCTAGAATGTTCTCGCCCATTAACGCTGGATCATTTGGCTTGTCGGTTTCCAACATTAGAAAATATATATGTATTGAGGAAAGCTGACCCACCTACATCATCAAATATATTCAGAGATAAAAGCCAAAACCTGATGCCATATGAGAAGTTTCATGTGTATGGGTGTGACCTCAGGCGTGTTCTCTATGCTTCTGAGACCTTCACTAGAAACTGAAGGCATTGTCCTGAACTAGTTAGGAATGTGGCAGCACTTTAGTAAGTGACCTACAGGCTAGAAACCTATATCAGCATTCAGTACTGGCTCATTATAAGCAACACCGTGGAGAGAACTGCTTTAATATATCACTGATTTTGTAAAAATAAACAAACAAACAAACAAACAAACAAATAAATAAACAAATAAATAAAAAGGTATGCTACGGCATTTCAAGATCGTTCTCATAAACCTTTCCTCAAAGGTAATATGTGTAAGAAAACGTAAAGCTACACAGAGGTAGATTAATTGTAATTTACGCTATAAACTAAAGTACAGAAGGTTTCATAATCCGGAGTTAACGTATCACATCACTGGATACCTAAAAAATAAAAGTGTTTAATTTTTTTTTTTTTTTTTTGGTTCTAACCTGGCCCTGGCCCAGTGAGATGGCGCTCAGTTTCTTGGAGAACTTCATGGAGTCGGCAAAATTGTACAAGTCTTCTGCAGGGTCGGTGCCGGGTGATAGCACAAAAATAAGCGGAGTGGAGGGGGAGGACTCTTTAAAGACCACAGTTAGGTCTGATGTCTGAGAGAGAGACAAGAATACGTTATACATAATATATATATATATATGTATGTATTGTGAAACACCAGACAGTGTTCAGTCTTCAGGATTTTAAGAAATTATCTGTATTATCAGAAGTTCTAGATATTGCTAACCTGAGGTTCGATGAAGCGCTGACCCAGCTGTTCTGATACGAAGTCCTGCAGGCCTTGTGTGAGGCAGTCTACACGCAGACAGCGCAGCACTAACAGTCGCTGAAAACTGTCCAGCTTACTGTTCCACTCGGCCGGTAGAGTCTCTCTGTTTAATCGCATAGAGGGAAATAAAATGATATACACTGAGCCTTGCATAGATTGCATCGGCCTACATATATATATGTGACGATCAAGTTTTACCAATATAGATATATGTGCTTCTTTCAGGCTTGTATGTATACCAATGTGTTCTGTTTGTATGTATCTGTTTGTGTATGTGTAAGAGTGAGAGGATACCGGTGTGGCTGGGTGCTGTCAAAGATCTGTCTGTATTCAGGCTCATATTTTGAGAAGGTTTGTGCCAGGTCTGTAAAGTTAGGCAGAGCACTGAGCGCCAAGATGTCCTGCCAGACCCGCTCTGATAGCCAAGAGGGAGACGGGTTTGGAAGCTGCTGTACGCTTGCGCCGCCTGATAACATGTACTGCCACTCGGCCTGGACATTAAAATGGAGGTCAACCATTTCCGTAAATCATGTATGTAATAATTAAAAAAATGATAGCAAACTGGTTGACATTCCAGCAGCTGAGACCACATCCCACTGAAAAAAAGCTAAAACCCTGAGGGCAGAAAGGCAGGAGTGGCCAAAAGATTTTTTTTGTTAATCGTGTTCTTCTCACCATATCGATCTTATTTTGGTTCATCATGATGCGGGCGCACAGCAAGAAGGCAAACATGAGCTTGTGCTTCTCGAACAAGCTGCGGCACACGTTGCTGTAGAGGCTGAATGTGAAGTAGTCGTTAATGTTGATGATGCGCTGCTCCAGTGTGTCTAAGAAAAGACAGAGAGCCACATGATGTGAGATGATTATGTTGGAGTCATTTTACTATATTAATACAGGCTTGATCAAATGAGTAGACAAAACTGATACTAATAACAAAACTGATACGAAACTGATACTTGTTTCTGACACGCCTTCAGAAACAGGAGTTACATGATTTCAGTATGAATACATCTTTATATTTGTGTGCTATCTGAATAAAAAGGCTTTTCTTTTTAAATTATTTCTTAACAACACTCTCAGAGATGATGATGATGATGACGATTAAGATAATGTTGAAGATGGTGTTGTGTGAAAATATGCTCTACCTGCACGCTTTGAGTTAGCAATGCCTGCCATAAAGATGCCCAGGAACCACTCTAGAGAGTACTGATACATGGGGTCCACGTTGGACAGGTCGGATACGCAAAAGAAGAGGATCTGGGCACGTATGGCCACAGGGATGTACTCCTGACGTGTGGCATCGATGTCACGCTCGGTCTCCTCCGCCACCATCACTTTAGCCTAGTACAGTCCAACATTATGGAAATAAAATGAATAATTAATACATTTCTATTTAAGGTGCAGTCTTATAATCATAGTTGCAGAGTCCAACAGTATATAGGTTATGGTATTGTATGTACTTCTTCCTGTATAAACTCACAGTTAGGTCTGCTCTAGGGAATTAAATGTGCTGTTTGTAATGTTCATAATAAAAATCTTATCATTTCAAAGATACCTAAAAGAGCTACAATTTGCAATACCATCAATGCAATGTGACTGATTTCTTTTAGCCATTCATTTTCCAGTTACTGCTCCTTTTCCCTAAAACAACAACTTTAGTCAGGTTATTTTGTAGTTTACTAACAGACCTGTATCTCTCCAGCTTTGATCTTGGAGGCTCCAAGCACTCGTATGAGCTCCTCATCATCGACGGGGTTACCCTCTGATGAGCTGAGCCTGAGCAGGATCTGGTCCTCTATCTCCTTCAGCTCCTGCTTCATGTGTGCATTACTCACAATCAGCTGGTTCTTGGCCTCCTCCAGGTCAGGCCTCTCCTCAGCCACCACCCGGCCCAGCAGCTGGTCCTGCAAGCCACTGCACAGTATACGTGTTGCTTACAATAAGACTTCGATTCCTATTCGATTCATGAATTAACCAGAAAACAATAAAAACAAAACAAAACAAAAAAGAAATTCACACAATGACACCTGACAATTGTTTCAGGTGTCGGTATGTGTGCGTTGTACATACACTATTGCTCAACACTCTTGCAAAGAGAGCTGTACCTTGGGGCGAGTGTGAAGTTGATGAGGGTGACTTTGGTGGAGATCTCAGGAGAATAGTGTGGGTTAGGCAGCTTAGTGGTTATGTACATCTTGAAGTCATCGTGGTAGGGAATAACTGTGTCACCTAACTTCAGAACTGTACTGCCCTGTTGCTTAAATGTCTGAGCATACACACACACACACACAGAGTTCCAGTAACAAAAATAATTTAATATCACACGTGATTTTTCATACGTGCATTACCTGCCGCATCAAAACAGGGTCAAGTGCTGGGTCCAGCTCCTCTCCCACGTTCTCCAGCAGGCAAGGCTTTCCAAACCGAATTGCATTCTCCAAACTGCGCAGGAAGTCCCGGTCACTCAGCTTCATCACCTCCAGTCCGTTATCACGTTCCTGCAGAGGCAGAGATGAAAACAGTGTGTAAAAGTTAAAGAATCACAACACTATAGAAGCATGGAGCATAAATATCGGACCAGACGCACAGAGTTTCATGAAACAGATCGGCACTGTAAATAGTGTGCCATGTTTTTTCTTAGCTCTTACCATGGTTCTTATCCACTTGTTGGCCTGGCCCTGAGGGTCGATGAACAGAGACCAGCGTTGAGAGTACTGAGTGATCACTCCATTTTCCACAGAGAGGTTGTCGTTTGGCAAACCGTAAATCTACATACACAAGAGCAATGAGTAATTTATGTAAAATTACTTAGTGATTTTAGCACAAAATTTGGAGTGCACTGTCTTTTCGATTCTTGTCTTCGTAAATACGTTAAATTCTAGAAAAATATCAAGTGTGTGTGAAGGTTAGTGTAGGTGTGTGTGGTTGTTACCTGCCAGGAGCGGATTTTGACTTTGTCCCCGAGTGTGCTAATGAGACTTGGCTCAGATGTGTGAGGGACCTGCAGTTTTTTAAATCCACGCAGCCACTCGGCAAACATTGAAGCACGATACTCGCCCTGTAAAATGCACACATGCACACACACCTTTGTAATTTTGATATAAACACCCAGCTGCATGCACGCAATCTTATACAGCCTCATGACATGCTATAGATAACACTCAAAGACCACACAAATTTCCAAGTCAAAACTAATACAACACAGAGCAAACAATATGCCGTACTCACATACGCATCATGTTAACATGTTTACACACACACACAAAATAAAACCATGTGCGTACTCACTGTGAAAGGTCCGAGGTAGGCTACGTATGCTGCAGACAGCAGCACATCGCCAGCTACGTTATTCACCAGATATTCCAAATGTTGCACTGTTTCACTCCAGCGCGTCTTCTCGTCAGCGAGTCCGCCAATCAGCTACAACACACACGCATTTTCATGACTTTAACATGTAAACAATAAACACAGGGATAAACATGAAAATCCATTCATTCATTTTCTACCGCTTATCCGAACTTCTCGGGTCACGGGGAGCCTGTGCCAATCTCAGGCGTCATCGGGCATCGAGGCAGGATACACCCTGGACGGAGTGCCAACCCATCACAGGGCACACACACTCTCTCATTCACTCAGACACTACGGACAATTTTCCAGAGATGCCAATCAACCTACCATGCATGTCTTTGGACCTGGGGAGGAAACCGGAGTACCCGGAGGAAACCCCCGAGGCACGGGGAGAACATGCAAACTCCACACACACAAGGCGGAGGCAGGAATCGAACCCCCAACCCTGGAGGTGTGAGGCGAACGTGCTAACCACTGAGCCACCGTAAACATGAAAATGTGATGGAAATTACGTAGGTGACATATAACATTGGCGATTTTCCAATTTGGTTGTTGTACAACTGAACTTTTGAATTGTGCAAATTATTTGGACCGATGTTTGTTGTCCAGGTCAAATGGTGTACGTGTGTGTATGTTAGTATGTGCATGTGCACTGTGTCCTGCTCACTTTGTCTGCACGAATCAGTCTGATTTCACACAGCTTGCACTTGCTGTCAAGCTCATCACGTTTAGCTAGACACTCTTGATATTTGGCCTGCAGCGCTGCAATTCCCTCCTCCACTGCATCAAGCTTTTCTTTGGCGTCTTTCAGAATATTCTGGGTTACTGCCAGGTCCTCCTGGGCCACAGCAAGAGCTTGCTGCTCACACATAAACACACATTAATAGTAGAATTACAGGTCAGATATTGGATGGTTGTAGTACGTATATTGGAACTGCAGAGGGCAGCAGTATGGTTTAAGTTCTCACCCTTATAGGCTCCACAGTTTTGACCACAAAATGGTACCCGTGCATAGCCCGCACCCACAGGCAGATGGATGTGCAAGCCCTGGACACTTTAGCTATAGAGGTCGGATGGAATTCCTCATTGTCTATGTAAGGCTGCAACATTTTGATTACAGATTCCGGGATATTGTCCTGATGAGAATGTAAAAAGGAATTTGGTAAATACGTTTCTTCCTCAATTCTTTCTAATGGTACACAGTATACAATATCACAGTATACACATAAACAGGCAAGTTTCCACGTTACCCAAGCATCAGATTAATAGACTAGTCAGACCAACAAAAATTTACTAGTCTTTATCACATGCACGTGATAATAGATGGTAGCCGAGAGATGACTTTAGTCTTCTCTTTACACATATAATCATACGCATGTGTACAGTACATCCCAAACAGAAAGGAAACTGTGATCAATGCACAAGACCAGCTACAGTTAAGAGCAGTATGTGGGCTTAAGAATAGAAAGTTTTCCCATTTAGAATAAGAAAAATGTATATAGTTTACATATAAAGAGCCATAAAAGAAAATTACAAATGCAATCTTTTGCTTTAATAGTTGAAAGCAAACCAAAAATACAGTGAGTGTGTGTCTGTTTGTGTGACCTTGTCAAACTTGAATAGGCTGTCTAAGAATTTTCCAGGATCCTGCAGAAGTCCTTTTCCAGGTTCCCAGTAGTCATCCACCTTGGTCCCTGGCTTTTCTCCAGCTACCTTTTTGGGTTTGATGCCCTTCAGAATGCACACTGCCTCGATGACCAGCTTCACTCCTTGAGGAGGCCTCTGCATCGCCCTCACCTGGACAACATGGCACAAACACGCTTCAAAAAATTAAAAAGGTTTCATCTGTACACTTAACTGTAATTTGAGGTTTTTGGAAGTATTGAGTGTCACCTCAGTCACATCGTTCTTGTTGAGAGATTTGAGGCTGGCTAGGGCATCATCCAGCGCAGGCAGAGCTACATCAAGGTTTTTCTGGGCATCTGCAGCATATGCACTGGCTATACTGGCCTTCTCAGACGCTTTGGCCTCCTCGGCCTGCACGGACACGCGGGTTTCCTCTGCAACCAATGTGTCTTTC
Organism: Tachysurus fulvidraco; assembly: GCF_022655615.1. NCBI lineage: Eukaryota > Metazoa > Chordata > Actinopteri > Siluriformes > Bagridae > Tachysurus > Tachysurus fulvidraco. The sequence continues at coordinate 16,993,011 of NC_062519.1, forward strand.
TATGTGTACACACATATTGACAGAGCACATTCAATAAGAGGTCAGTTTTTAATTTCATTATATAATGATGATGATGATGATGATATTGATGATGATGATGACGACATGCCTCGATTTTCTCCATGGTGACAATGGTGTCTCTGGCTGCTTCCTCCAGGAGAGGCCCCATTGATTCCAGCTCCTCCTGCATCTTACTCACATCCTCGGCTGTGCTCAAGAGCTAACACACACACACACACAAACACAAAACACACCTGTTAGATTCATAAGACAAAGACAGATTAAAACAAATACATCTTTTCTGTGTTGCGGTCACCTTGTCCAGACCAGCCTTCATGCGCTGACGAGCAACATTCAGTTCTTGTTTCTTTCGGCCAATCAAGGCTGAGAAAATGCTGAGCAGCTCCAGGTAGCTCTTGGGTGTGACGTAGTTATAGCGTGAGAGTTCGGAGCGGTACTGTTCACATTTGCGAGCTACCATCTCGTGGATCTCCACACACATTGAGGTCTAAAAATAACAGAGAGTATATTTCATTGATAAATATATATATATATACATATATATATATATATATATAGCAGCGCACATACATACACTGAAACACAGATTCTCTCTCACCATGCCCCTCATTTTATAAGCAGCTCACATACACACACTGAAACACAGATTTTCTCTCACCATGCCTCTCATGGCAGCAGGACTGGCCTCCAGTTCTGGTAGCTCATTTAGGAAGGATGTTGCTACGGACTGCAAGGCCTCCTGTGGCCAGGCGCTGAACCAGTCAATGGTACAGCATGTGACAAGAGAGGGGAACTGCCTGAGTCTGGCACGGAACACTTCGCCTATCGGACTTTGGAGCAAGGAGACAGACACATTTCAGAATGGCACTAAACAATCCTTAGTAGATTAGATTTTGTTAATGGAGCATACAGTGCCAGAACTAAACTGAATGTATTCTCTCCCTTGATTGGTGTAGACACTGATTACTCTTTACTGTATGACTCTGTATAATTAATATACACTGAGAAAATTAAGTAGTAGTCCTAGATCCATTCCAGTGTGTGAATTTCTTTGTGACAAGCATCCACATGAAAATGGAACACAAAAGAATTTTGATGAACAGGCCCAACCTCATGCACAAGACGGTGTGGATGTTGCTGCGAACTCTCCTGACGTAGGCGGCCATGAGGTTGGTCTTGGTGGGCTGCATGCCGAGATCCAGCGCCACGGGCTTCATGGCGTTCATGATCCTCTCCTGTTCTTCTCCGTTGTACAGGTTTGGCACATCGCCTGAGTTCAGGATGTTATTAATGTCCTCCAGGAAAGACTCGCTCTTAATCTGAAAAGCAGAAGGCAAGAGTAAGTCTATGTGAGTGTATTCCGTGCTTTTGAATAAGACCAAGAGGATGTGAATAAAAAATTTTTTCAAAATGCCTTTGTTTAGATTATTCTTATTCAGGTTAACCCTGATCTATACCTGGGTGTCGACAAAGAGGAAGGTGATCTGAAGATTCTTCAGCCCGGCCTTCATCATGGTATTCTTAATATCCTCCCTCCACTCTGGCACACCGTAATTCTTTGACAGTTCAATCTGGAAGCACTCGTAATCAGATCTTATAACACAGAAGGACACAACAACACAAGAAATTATTTAGCGTATTACACCTTCTAAAAATTCATTAATGCTCTGTCATAGGCGTGTAACATTGTATTTTGTTGACTGAACTTTTTTTTTTAAGACAACGTAAAGATAAATATTTTGTAACTGGTAACCGTAGTAACCATTGGGAGCCACAAGCATTCGGTTCTGAGTAAACTAGTTTTCATCTCTAAGAAGAACCGCCGTTTAGTAGAAGTGCAGGTAATCTGTAATGCGGTGTCACGAGCCTTACTCTTCTATGTGGGCTGTGTAAGAGCGGACGCTAATTTGCAGCGTGTGTGCACTCACATGTGGCAAAAGACGAGGAAGAAACTCTAACAGTGTACATCAGGACTTTAACCTTTAATGTCCAACATGTGTGACCACATTATTAAGTCCTCTGCTGTTTAATAAGAGCCGCTTTATATTATCTGTGACCGGGAATAACGCTAATTGGCCAAAATATCCCATACATGGCTTCTTTGTCCACACCATAATGATTAGTTGTGGAATCCTGCACATGTCCTCGGTGCTCGGATATGGGACCGTAACGACTTTTTAATGACTGCTTGTGTATTCAGAATGCTGCTGCTTTGAAATGTACATGTTTGAAGTACTTTTTGTGCAGAAGCTAAATGGAAACCCTCTGCATGTGTGTTCTAACCCTGACTTATTAAACACAGCATGTAGAGGTTTATAGATTTGCACTAGTGCAGAATGCATTGGTTCTCAAGCTCAGCTCTGAAACAAAATCCTGAACCTCTTTATTTAAATATCTGTCTAAATATCAGATGTGCTCGATTTGAGTCGTAAATGAGCAAATGATTACTAAACTAAGAAAATTATAAATGGTTCACTTTTAACAAATTTCTTTCTCTCGCGTCACATTTAGCTTTTCAGTAACAATGGCCAGTGATTATTTGCATAAGAAAAAAAATCATCATCATTTTTTGGAACAATTCACTTAGATGGGTCTGATTACTAGAGCCGGGTTTATAAATCGATTGTATTTTAAACGATATGGGAGCATAAAAAATATCCATTTAGGAAAGTGAAGGCCTACTGCCTTTAAGCTATTAGTTTATTTCTCCAATGTTGTTAATTAATACATTGTGTGCTGTCTCTTACATGTGTGAGGCGAGTTTGGTGAGGGACTGGCGTCCGCTGCCACCCAATCCGAGCAGAAGGGCATTTCCCAGCGGTTGGCGCAGAATGCGGGCGATACGGCATACATGTTGGACGGCATCCATAAAGAGAACTAGCTTCATCTTAGCGGTGCTGAGCTGGTTGTAGTCATCCATGTACTCCTCCATTACCCGGGCCAGCTGAAGACAAGGCAAGGGATGAAGAAAGAAAGAAAAAAGAATAAATTCGTAAATTAAAAAGGAAAGCGTTCTTAAGCAAAATATTTGCAACACGGATATCTTTAGTTTTATAAACATGACTTACAGAGTCACCTGCAGAACTTAAGCTTATTAAGTATTTAAACAAAGATTACATCTTCTGGAGCAATCTGTGCTCTACTATTTGTAAAATACTGGTATGAGAATTTTATTCTGTATAAAGAGGTAATGCTGAGTTAACGCAGATTAAATGGCTAGTGTCCCACCTTCTCCTTGTCCTCAATGAGCTGGTAAACTTTGTTATCAGTACCAGGGATCATGAAGTCTCCAAAGAGGACCGGCTGGCAGGGCACCACCTCCTGGAAGCTGCAGCCGAACTCCACGATACGCTCCTCTAGTATCTTATCGAACCAGTCCCTGTCCTCCGGACTCACCAGTCTGTCTTGGAACACGCGGCAGCTCTCGTGGTACCACAGCCGCAGGAGCTGGGCCTTGTCCTGGGGCAATACAGAGGCACTTTTTAACCTCGGAACTAGATGTCCTTTTATTTAAGCATTCCCTTACACAACATGACATATCAATTCAGATACTCTGTAAACACTGTTTCTCTACCTCTATCTTTCCAACGTCAGCCATGAGCACACCCTGGAAGACCTTGGACAGGTCACGCAAGTTGAAAGTGTAGTGCGATTTTGCTGGAGTAGGCAGGAGGTTAGAGGTGATGGTGGAGTAAACCTTAATAGTAGCATCCACTAGAGCCTCATTCAACTGAACCAACTCGGGAAGCTTTTCTGAAGAAAATGAAGAAAAGATATAAGACAAATATAAGATATAATCTGAAATCTGAAGTATTATTGATGATTACAGTGAAGAACAGCGCTGAGGTACCTTAGTACCTGTATCTCTTAGTACTCTATATGATCAGCACTTTATAAATGTCTATAACTCACCTATCCAGCTGCCCAGGATAGTGGAAAAGATTTTTTTCTTGCTAGAATCCTCCATTTCAGTGAAGGAGAGGTAGTTAAAGTGGCGTGTGAACCTTTGGGTGATTTGGTTCCGGCCTCCACCAGGAGGACCCATGGCACAAACAAAATTGATGTCCACCAACTGCTTAAATGTTCCTGGTAAAAAAAAAAAATCATTATGTTTGTAATATATGCTCTAATATATGTGTATCTGTCTATTTATGTGTCTAAGTCATGAATTTTTAAACATTCACTATCTGCTCACCTATCTGCTTCCGGTCATACCAGCCTCCATGGTCCATCCATTGGCGCAGAAGCTCGATGGGCGGCTGGGCACCGTACGTCTCCAGCAAAGGCATGTTAAGGTCGTCAATGAAGAAGATAAAGTACTTTCCCAAAGGAGGACCGAAAACACCCTTCCGCCTGGAAAACACAACCAAAATGGTTATCAATCATGACAATATTTCATAGAAAATATAAGAAGCAATGTATTCAGTGCTGAGAGCCGTGTAGAGAAATATTTCCAGATGTTTTTCATGACTGCTCTATAGCTAAATAATTCCTTAGCTAAAGGCTCAGTGCAGCAGACCTCTTGTCCAGCTTGCTGTCGATGTAGTCCTGTGTCTGGTTGGCGGAGGTGCGGGCAGAGAACATGAGGAAATGAGTGATGTATTCGGGCGGCATGCTCTTCAGCAGCTTATCAGACACAGTCAGTGTCTTGCCCGTGCCTGTGGGGCCAAGACACAGCACCTAAAAAACACAGGATGCATTTTATCCACGCTCTTGGTATCTTGTATCAATCAATAAGCACATCTGCTATGCAAATACATATAATTTACCTTTATTTAAAGGACAGAAATAAACTTGAAGTCTACATACTGGCTTCTTATTGGACAGAAGCATGTCTAACAAGAAGGACATGCGCACTGTGTCAGCGGTGGGCACGATGATGTCTGTGTAGCTGGTCTCTCGGGTGATGACGATGTTGTTGATGTACTGCATCCAGTTGACCCATTTCACCTTGCAAAAATAACGTGAATTATTGAATGAAGAAATTCTGTTAAAAAAAACGAATTTAATTCCTGTATATAAAATTCCAATTAATTCTTAAAACAGCTGGAATAAAGAGTCTCCTCACCTCCCTCCTTTCAGCATCCTCCTCATCTTCGTACAGATGACTGATGCCTGCGTCGTCTAGTTGATAATCATAAACCAGTCCCTCTTCTGGGAAACACAACTGAATCTAGAGAGGAAACACACTGACTGTTTAAACAGCTGCCTTCCACCGAGAGATTAATATGTATGCTTTCTAAGTCTAATTTAATGACATGTAATGACAACTTTCTGCAGATTGAAACCATTAATTCATTATTATTCATTATATTTAATATCTCAATAGCTTTAGTCTGCAAAGTCTCAAATGTACACTGCATTTGTGGACCTGTTTGGAATTCATTTAAGGAATAGTTAATAGGGTTAAGTACTTTTTCTTGCTTCATCTTTTTTCTTAGCCAGGCACTGAATCTCTGGCGGCTTGCAACATCTCCAGTGGCCCCCACGCTCCATATCAGAGAAAAAATAAACCACGGTTCAATCAGCTCACGCACACGGTCCAGCTTATCCTGTGGAGGAGGTTTTTCTCCCTAAACACACACACACACACACACACACACACACACACACACACACACACACACACAAACAAAGACAGTAACCTGTGATAATGTTGTGTACACTGTATATTTAAACCAATTTACTGTAACTAAAAAAAAAAAAAAAAAAAGATGTGACTTAAATGAACCTCTCGTGGGATGAATGGCTGAAAGAAGCAGTCCAGCAGTTTGAGTAAAGAGCAGGTCAGGTTGCTGTCCATGGAGGTAATAACTTCAGTCACTGACTTCCTCACAAACGTGATAGAATCCTGTGGATGAACATATACAAACCTCATATATATATATATATATATATATATATATATATATATATATATATATATATATATATATATATATATATATATATATACACGTTTACTCGGTGAGACAGTGAGAAATGGTCCCTTGCTGACCTGCAGAAATTGTGTGAAGAGGGAGTCGAGCTGCTTGGCATGTGGCTGTATAGGCACAGGGATGGTGCGTAACCAGCATTCGGTGAATGGAGAGAGTCCTAGAATACTAGGCTCCAAAAACACCATTCCACAGCGGGACACTGTGGCCGGGGACGCCACGGCCAGATCCTGTACCTCGAACATCAGAGTCATCACCTGGGCACAGGTACAAGACATGATAAAAAAATAACCTTAACCAAAAAGAAACCTAGCAGAGATAGACAGATATGGAGTGAAGTGAAGTGACATACGGCTAAGTACGGTGACCCATACTCAGAATTTGTTCTCTGCATTTAACCCATCCAAAGTGCACACACACAGCAATGAGCACACACACCGTGAACACACACCCGGGGCAGTGGGCAGCCATTTATGCTGCGGTGCACGGGGAGCAGTTGGGCCTTTCTCAAGGGCACCTCAGTCGTGGCCGGCCCGAGACTCGAACCCACAACCTTCGGGTTACAAGTCAGACTCTCTAACCATTAGGCCACGACTGCCCCCGTGGACATATGGACTACACAGCCGAAGCTAGAAGCCTGAATATACAAGAAAACAAAAGTCAATGAACTGAAACTCACGTCTGACAGTTTGATAATCTCTCCCGAGCTCAAACACAGCTTCTTATTGTCATCCAGTACAGTGTTCATGTTCTCAATCCAAACAGCATCTACCGGCCCATCAAACATGTACCACTTCTTCTCCTCGTCCATCGCGGAAGCTCCGGTGCGGATCAGGGACGACAGGATGCCATCCGTCCTGAGCGTAACAGGAGATTTTACTAATCATTCCACATATCAAATTTAAATAGAATGCTTTAAACTACAATTTTTGTCGAGATAACATCTCCCAAAGGACACAAGTGAAGTCCATCCAGAATCAAGGATGTCTGCATGTCCGTTAGACTCTCACCACTCGTGTGTGAGCAGATCAAACTCTCCGTACAGCTGCCCCATAGTGATGGACTTTGGGTTTAGAACGTAGGTCTGAACAACCTGGTACTCTCCACCACTGACCGAAGGCTGACCCTGCAGGGCCGTCAAGGCCGTCGCCAACACCTCGTAGCACTGATAGATGCAAGCATAACGCATGGGTGACCTCTTTGATGAGTTACTAAATACTAAAATCATTGTGTTGTGGACAATGCTGGGATCCAAACAGATTTTTTGGCTTAACAACATATACAGAGGTTGTAGTTGCAAAAACTATAAAAAAAAAAAAATCAAGACCACAGACTTATACTTTTATTTGGTTTAGAGTAATTGGAGTCACCTTAGTTTTGCCCGAACCGGAAGGTCCAACCAGCATCAAGCCATGTCTCACCACAGTGGTCTCATACAGCTGAATAACTTTTGTGATGTAACCTGCAAAAAGAAGTAAAATAGTAGTAAAAATATCAGGAAATAAATTTGCTCTGCCAGCTTGAGCAATTTCTGACAGAATCCAAACCTCTCACCGTCCACGTCTTTCAGGCATTTGATCTTGCAGACGTTACGGATTGACTCCTCCAGCGTGCCATAATCGATGGGCTCTTCGCGGATATTCGGGAAGAGATCGGACACGATGCCGTTGAAGAGTTTGAGGTCGTCCTGCAGGAACTTGGGCACGTTGACGTCTCTGATGGCACGCAGGCAGATCAGCGGCTACAGACGCAGATTACATACAAATTAAGATTTATTTTTGATTGTTAGATCGATAAATTAAATTTGTAAAGAAATTAATAGGAACATATCAACATCGAGACATGAAATAACATCAATGAGCATAGAAATAAATAAATGACCGACTGTATTGTTTATAAGAAGACAAATGTGAAAAACAATCATTTCCTCCCGTGACACATCAACACAATCTGTTCACCTCATTCATTTCAGGGTTCTCTCTCTTCAGGTTTCCTGCAGCAGAGATCACGGTTTTCACAGCTCGCATGCCAAAGTCATAGTGGTCCTACATGCCAAAAAAAACACAGCACGATACATATACATCCACATTGAACAATCACTGCACAACATCTAGACTGTATTCCTACATGTTACACAGAGAAGATGAGACCTGGGAGCTGAGCTGCTCAGAGGACAGCTTGAAAGTGCTGGTGATCTTTTTGGAGAGGACTTTTGCATCACTGAAGCCAAACGAGTAGAGAGAGATCTCGGCGATCATGGCGTAGTCTGGGACCATCATGGCAACGGGACGAAACAGAGCCTGTAGGAGATTATGAAACATTTTTTGTAACTATGACAGTGAAAATACATAGAGCATTGCAGTGAAACACATAAAAAAAGTGAACTAATTCAGTACCTTCAAGTTGTCAGGCAGCTCGGTTCGGCCGGCGTAGCCTGGGTTCATGGTAATAAAGACGGCACAGGAGGGAACCAGCGGGATCTCGGTTCCTTCAAACACGAACCTCTCTGCCTAAACAAAGACACACACTTTATATTCGACGGTGACCTTAAATATTACAAACCCTCGTGTTTGTGTGTGTACTCTAACTGACGCTCTGCTGCTGCGCCTTTTTGATGGTGGTAATCTGTTGGGCCACCACAGACAGCACCTCAACATCGATACGGTTGAATTCGTCGAAGCACGCCCAGGCTCCAGAACTGTAAACACACAAATCAACACATGGTCCATACCTTCAGCACCCGTACAGCACCTTAAACAGAGCACCTGGTAGGTGTGTCTAACCTAGCTAGACCCTTGAGAAACTTTCCCATAGCGAGGAAGTCAAGCTGGTCAGAGCAGTTGAAGACGACGGTTTGAATGGCCAGTGCTTTGCCCAGATCTTTAGTGGTTTCCGTCTTACCAGTTCCAGCTGGTCCTGCTGGAGCACCTCCAAACTTCAGGTGCAGGGCACCAGTTAGCGTCAGGTAACACCTGGGTGAGATACAGAAAGCAGTATGTATGTTCAAATCACGATTTCGGTTGTAATGAAGAATGAAAGTGAAAGCCGAGATCTGGATTGTCCGTGTGCATCGAGTGGTTATTATGGTGTGTAGCATTCATATTTATGTTTCTCTGCTTTTTTACCTGTCAGTCAGTGGTGTAATGACGAGTCGCCCGGAGTTACCGAGATACTCGTAGCCATAGAGGAATTCTGCATTCACTGCCCTGATGTAGAGGTCATCTTTTGACCAGTAATATCTACCAACATACACAGTTTCATAATCTGATGCGTTACAAGGATTATCGTCTCTATCATTTCCACCAATATACGCTAAATATATAAAGTGTTAAGTTTTCTCCTGACCTGAGCTGGCTGATCCACTCAAAGTCATTAATGCTGGCCACAGCTTCATCCACCAGTTTGGCAACCACATCTTTAGCATGTACCTCGATCACAATGAGAGCAGAGAGAACAGCCCTCTGATTTCTGGACAGATTGCCTCGCACAACCTGCACCAGGTCTCCCAGCTACAAACATACAAAAACACACATCGACACTTGCTTATACACACACTTCAATTCAATCCGGTTTTGCTTTATGATATATTTAATAACCTCTTTCTCTGTTTTTCGCTCATTCTTTTCACACATACTGCACAAAATAAAAACTGGATTCCATTCATACCTGTTTCTGGAGCTGAGGATACAAGCGCTCAGTGAGGTCTCCCTTCTCGAGAGACTCCGAAACCTCCGCAGTCCAGAAAGTCTGGCATCCAGCAATCACCACCTGCCCTGGCCATGACAGCACCCACTGTGTTCGGGGTTTCTAAACAGAGCAGAAAACGAACTATTTATCATTCCTGAATAAATATAATAGAATCCAATAAAACAAGATGAGTTACAAAAAGTAAATGAAGATTTAGTTTGATGCAGGGTTCAGACATATGCTTCAGGATGAAAATTTTCCTATTTGTAGTTTTGGAAAAGAAAGCAGAAATGAGTAGAGAAGAGTACAGATGTCTTTCACTAAACAAGTATTAGCGATATAATAATTAAATAAATAACAAAATAATGATCTGGTAATGTGCTATATTCTAGTTTGTGTTGGTTGACCTTTATTAAGATCAAAAAATGTTGAAAGATCTGAATACTGAATAATGTCTGTCACTGATAAACTGACCTCTGGATAAACTTTGAGAGAACGCTCGATATTGTCACGCAGACTCAGCTTCATGGACTTCTCTACATCACACAGCCAGTCCTCTATGTTTCCGATAGGCTGCACAGAGACGGACAGCTGGACTTCCTCTCCCTCTCCGGAGTACATGTGTGTGATTTCCAGGTCAGGTTGGAACTTGAGCTGTACATTAAAGAAATAAATAAATAAACAGATAGATAGATAGATAGATAGATAGATAGATAGATAGATAGATAAATAAATAAATAAACTACCTTCATGTCTGATAGAGCTTTAATGCATTTGGTTAAGCTTATTTAGAATAATTGATGTTCATTTGAGTGTGACTCCGAGTGTGTGTGTGTGTGTGTGTGTGTGTGTGTGTGTGTGTGTGTGTGTGTGTGTGTGTGTGTGTGTGTGTGTGTGTGTGTGTGTGTGTGTGTGTGTGTGGCAGACTGACCCGTGCGATATTCTCAAAGCATTTGCGGAGATGGGGCTGCACCGCTGTTGGGTCTTTAGTCTGGGACAGAATCTCTAACAGCTCGTCATCAGACAGAAAATAGAACCTGAAACCAAGGAAACATAAATATCAGGATATGTTTGCCCTAACTTCATAACTGTAAATATAAGTAACTAAATATCTTAAAGTAAATGACCCTAAATTAACAGTGTCAGTTTGTATTAACTTGCTTATTCTCATAGGCCTTCCTTTCTATATTAGCAGATCTTTCATATAAACTTATATGGTGGATACTTGCATAATCTAAAGCTAAAAATAAACAGAATGATTAGTATATAATTGTCGATGGTTAAGTTTTCTGTAAGGAAGGTATTTTCCTGTAGAAGGAGTCTCCAGACCCAGTGCTTTGCAACAGTTATTACTGAGTTATTAAGTTGATTACGAACTTGCCACCTCATAGATTATTTTCCTATAACGGCAAGTTTTACTCCTCACACAGTAATAAAGATTAAGGGATTTCTGACCTGGGAAAGGCTCCCCGTTTGGTCTCAAGGTATTCACTCAGCCCTTTCTGCACCTGCTCCAGCAGCTTGTTACATTCTCTCAGATTATTCAGCAGACGTTGATCTGGGCAAAGCTCAATTACCTACACAGTTCATACACAGAATCAGACTTACACCGGCTTAACCATCTAATACTTAGATAAAAAATAGCCGAAACACGTACACGCACATTCAACAAACATATTCTGTATAAAATTTAACTCAATGGAAGATGCTTTGGAGCCCAAGATCACCTGTCTGTTATCGTGTGCAGCCTTCATCACTTTCCTCCACGTGCGCTCCATGGTCTGGTATCTCTTTCCCTCAACAGGCAGCTGTTGGTTGATGTCGTCTGAGCTGAAAATGGGCTCCAGGTAGAGCCAGGAGCGCTGGCACGTCAGCCACTCCTCCAGCACATCCTGCCAACGGGAGTTAATTAAACGGGAGTTAATTAAATCCTGCCCCCTTTGTGCCTATAAACATATTTTGTGAGCTGAGACCTGATTGTGGATAAGATTAGAAATTAGGGATGGTGAATTAAATATACATCATAGATCATCATACCTGAGTCATCCTCAGCTTGCCCTCCCAAGCGCTGATTCTTTCCTCAAATGGCTTCTTGTAGGGAGAGAATGACATGCTCTGGGTCATCACAATGTGGTCGTCCAGCAACTGGGACGCCTCGTCAGGACTCTTCAGAATGTATGTGCCTGTCTCCTTATATGGTAAAACCTCAAACCTGATCAATGCCCATTCTTTTTGCATCTTAACCAGAGCCTAATCATAAATGAAAGGACAATATTCATTATTATATCAATGAGTTCAAACTAATGGTAATAATACATGTAAATGCTTTAAAGAGAAAAGAAAATAATCAATCATATGGCTAAGCTTTACGTCTTTATCGTTTTATTGAGTGAGTCTACAGTGTAACAGTTGGTCGGTTCTCTAATAAATTACTTATAGATTAACTAAGAATGTATATGATGTTTATGATTTGCTTTGATCTAAACATTTCTTCCAGGTTCTACATTACCTGTTCAATGCCATACTCTTTGCCGGCAATCTCTGCAATGTGTGCAATCTCATCTACGTGCTGAAGCAGGCCGAGCTCCAGACATCGAGAGAAGGTAAAGTTGGCTTTGGGCATGACGTTCATGTTGAGGCGTTCTGACAGCTGGGTCCAGTGGCGGCTGCGCATCCCCGGATTCCTCATTGCCTGAATCAAGGGGATTTGCGGCTGGAAATTCTCGATCATGCCACGAACATAGGAAGCCACGTCCTGACAGGCTGAGAAATAAAACAAAAATAATAAGAATATCTCTTCTTCTAAGTATATCTCACACGTGTTGATATACTGTTTTACTTACATGGTATGTCTTTGAACAGTTTAATACACTTGTGCATGGTCTTAAAGGCATCGCTGACATTGCGCTCCAGCTGTTCTGGGTCAATAGAGGACAGCGGGTCATTTAGCCAGCTTTCATGCCAACGTTGCCAATCAGACGTGGTCGTCCACAAGTCCCGGAAAGGCTGAAATTCTCGACTAAGCTTTTGCAACCTGTCATACTGGTCCACGGAAAATAAATGAATATCAATTATCGATCTGTTTCTCAGCAAACTCTAGACAAACTGTGCTGTGTTATCTGTCATGGCTTCAAAACATACGTTAGTGAGGGGGAGGCCAAAGAGGCGCTCACGGTTGTTGTAAACTTGCGCCAATGTCTGACACTCCTGCAGCTGCTTCGCAACCCGACGCACTTCATTCGCCACTTCATGGGCGTGACTGATGTCCATATAAACAGAAAGACCAGCAACCACCATCTAAAACGCACACGTATACAAACGCAAATTGACAAAAGTGACTCTCAGAAAGCCTTCAATTTGTCTTGCTGTAATAAGAATTTATAAGAGTACAGAGAACCACAGGTAAACAGGTGCTCTGACCTCTAAGGACTCTAGACGCTCCTGTAAATTGCTCTGGTCAATCAGCTGGATCTTTAGGAAGCGTTCTTCACCCTCTTCATGCTGTATGCGCACACCTTCAATTTGACTAAGGATTTTATGTGGCCAGGCCACCGCTGTCCATCTTCATATGACAAAAACATGTGATTAATATAGTACTCATACACCGAATCCCTTTTTTTTTACTATGCATATTGTGTATGTTCAAGCAAGTGTATAAGTGTATGTTCGAGCCAATGCGATCATGTTTGATCGTTAAATATAAATTATGCTTTAGAAAAGAAGGCAGCGTACTTTCCACTGAAATCCTCATTGGAGAGATTGTAGAAGAACTCATCTATCAGCTCATAGTCAGCCATGGCTTTGGACACGAATTCCTATCAATACATTTCGGCATTAGGAGACGCACATGGAAGAAAATGCATCAGATACACATTATAGACAAGAGTTTAGCGTTAAGAACTACAAATGGCATTAGAATCAAGTAAGTATATATTAAGTGATAACATAAACTCAGGTAGTGGTTTACATGGCCCAGATTACTTAGTCCTGTGGCCTGGTGTATTGCTCCCTTTGTTATTCTGTATACAAATCAGTTTTTTTTCTCAAACGGTGTAAAAAATAAAACGGTGTATAATTCTTTGCCTTCTGAATCTTTTGTAGACCATATAAAGGCATATTTTAATGAAGTGACTTCTGACATTCTGGAGCAATTTAGTAAGGAAAAAACACATTTAACCACATAGCCCACTATTTTGCTAAAAATAATAGATAGATAGATAGATAGATAGATAGATAGATAGATAGATAGATAGATAGATAGATAGACAGACAGACAGACAGACAGACAGACAGACAGACAGACAGACAGACAGATAGATAGATAGATAGATAGATAGATAGATAGATAGATAGATAGATAGATAGATAGATAGATAGATAGATAGATAGATGTTAAAAAGAAACGTCTCTTATACTTCATGAGCCTTCAACTGATCCGGAATCTGCTTCATCCAGTCCCTCTGTTCTGCCAGCTCCTCAATGCTGTTGGGCTTCTCATACAGCTTCCTGCTGATAGCCTTGCACTCTTCACATGCCTGATACACCCAATACAATAATTTGGGTGAAATAAAAACACATTTTTCAAATCGCATCCTCTAATGTCGCAGCCCTTAATTTATGGGTTTACCAGCTCAAGAACACTAAACCTTCAAGACTACGGAACTTCAGGGCTGAAACTGTAAACAAGTATATTGTGTGATACTATGAAACTTGCCTCCTCCATTTGTATGTGAAGCCTGAGAGCAAGGCGTTCGATCACGGCATTAGCTAAAGCGCGGCGTTTATTAGCGAGGCTCTTCTTCACCGCATCTACGTTCACTACGAAGGGCCCGATCACGATATGGGAGGGGAGGGACTGTTCCAAAATTTCTTTCTCCTTTAGGTGCCTCTTCACCTCCTCCTTCACCTCCTGAAGAGAGCTGTTCGGCTTACTGTAAAGACTACATACAGATATAGATGTTTCAGGAAATGAGCCAGACATTTTTAATCAGCTTTTAGACTTTAAGGCTTTGAACCCTGTTGAATAAAGCAATAAACCAGAATTAGAAAGTGAAAGATGTACTCTAGGAAGGTGTGGACATCAAAGTTGTGAAGTTCGAGGTAGCATTCGTATTCACGGGCGTAGGCTTGGAGAGGAACGGTGGCCTGGCACAGAGTATTGCTCAACTTCTCTCTCAGCTCCTGCACCGGTGGCTCCCACAGACTTACTGACTCCAACAGTGGAACACCACTAATAAACAATTTCTTCATGACCAACTAACAGAGAGAACCAGAAAACACCAGAGATAAGGTTACATAGATAACGTCTGATGCGATGTAATAATTTGAACCGTTCTAAATCACATCTGATCGATGACGTGTACTTGTAGGTAACCTTGTCCAGATGAGGGAGCTTATGAGTGGATAGGATGCCTTTGTCTAATAGGCTGATGACAGACGTCTCAAAGTTCTCTAGCGGGGTGCTGTAATGGACCCCAGTCTGGTCCAGGACCAAGTCCACAAGAAATAATGGGGTCTTCTTCGGTCTGTAAACACATCATTTGTAAAAGCATGTAAGGATTATTCTATGCAGCGTGAAATAGGACACCTTTTGTACATGTTCAACAAACACCTGTAAGTAACAATACTCTGAACTAAAACCCTCTTACTCACTTGTACGGACTATGGATGAGGTCAGAACCCCACTTGAGGTCTGGAGGACAATGCAGCACACTGTGGCAGGCTTCCATGATGAGTTGAGACAGGCTGCTGAGCGAGTCCTGTACCAAGAATCGCAGGGAGTCCTGTAGTTTGTAGCGTATTTGTGTCATCAAGCGACACAGCTTGGACATGCAATACACCTGCCAGGATGACTCGCTTAGATTGTACGCGCCAGGACCAACAGCACACAGGTTGAAGTGGATCCTGTTACACAGATTTGTGACCCAGGTGTCACGCAGGAAAAGCTGCACCTGAAGGGAGACAAAACAGGTTCAGTGAAAAGCACTAAAATATCTTAGTGTATATGTTCCTTTGTGTTGTTACCTGTGTGTGCATCTGTGACTGTGCCAGCTCAAACTCTTCCAAGCGTAGAGGCTTGATAAAGGTGACATGGAATAGGCTCATGGCTGCCACCCTGTTACATTCAGCCTTAACGTTCGACAAAGCAGAGATCACTTCTGGTTTAGTGAGCAGAGAGATGAAGGTGAATTTGCTACGGTTCTTCTCAAATGGGTAGTCCGGTACAGACACGGCACCTATACATGTGTTCCACAAGAGAAAGAGTGTCTATAAATGCAAGTCCGAGTGTACGAACACACACACACACACACACACACACACACACCTTTGTTAGGGACTCTCTCTGGTACTTTCTCAGGCAGTGTGACGTAGGAGAACTCTTTGGGGTTGGCCTGCACAAGCTTATCAAAGGTAATTCTGTTCATGGTACGGGCATAATCCAGATGAACCTCTTTCTCTAGACTTTCCATGCACTGCTGCAGACTGGGATTCAAACACACACATAGCAAACACGCATTACGGTTATTCTACAAACAGCCCATCTGTACACGCATTTAGAAAATCTGCTGTAGTCGCATGCTGTTTAACCAACATGAATAAAATTTCTAAACATCATGTAATGAAGCATAATATGGTCCGGTTCAGTCATAAAAAGCTCACGGTTCCAATTTACAAATAGAATAGAATAGAATAGAACAGGGCATAGAAGCCTTTATTATCGACACGTCATTGATAATCTGCAGAAATTATTAAATATCTGAATCATGTTCATAAACTGGATCTATGTAGTTGTAAGAAAATATGTAAATTTATTTATTTATTTATTTATTTATTTATTTATTTATTTATTTATTTATTTTACCAAAAAACAATCCCTGAGACCCCATGTTGGTGTTCATATTAATTCTATCTGTCCTTTCCCTCGGAATCACTCACATTGGGAATCGGAGTCCTGGTGTGCTGAGAGTGATGGTTTTGATGTGCTGAAGGCTTGTGCACTGTATGGTGGGGGTCCCACTCCAGACTGGCATGCAATCTACAGACAGATGGTAGAGCAACAGAGCCTCAGTGTTGTGCCTGGCTCTGTAGGCGAACTGGACCATCTGAGCAAAGATATGTGGGTCCTCAGCGCAGAATTGCAAATAGATCCGCGGAACCCAGTATTGATTCGACTGCAAAGGGCCTGAGAGGAACAGGGAGAGAGAGAGAGAGAGAGAGAGAGAGAGAGAGAGAGAGAGAGAGAGAGAGAGAGAGAGAGAGAGAGATACAGTCACATAATCAATCAAATAATTAGAGTGACATGACATATGATTAATGCAATTTTTATAAAAAATAATAGATAATAGACAATTTGAGGTGAAGCAATGAAGCAATTTGAACCAAATGCTACCGAAATAAAAGGAAACCTTTCCAGTTAAAGGATTAAATGATCGACAGGTAGATACATATGCCTCCTTGTCATGACTGCTTTAATGCTGACCTTTAAATGTCCATTAATAGCAAAGCCTGTAATCATATAATAGTTTTACTAGATGTCAAATAAGACTCTCTGACACTTGCCTTTGTTTATTTGTGCTCCACCGACAACTGGTCTGCCATTGCTGTCTCTCACACAGCCATTGTGATCTGCTTTTTGTACCATGTACTGCTTCTTCTCCGGGCTGTAGCCTAAAACCCCAACAGACTGCCATGCATAAGTCGGAGTGCTTCTCTTCTGCTCCTCTACACCTAAGGCATCATAAAGCATAAGAGAGAAAGAGGAAAAGGGCAGAGGCACAGTTCTTTGATTAAGGACTGCACAGATTCAGTTTAATTCTTTATATCTGCGTGTAAAATGCTGTTACTGGCTTGAGAATGGTCTGTACCAGCTGACACGGTATCATCTGTCGGCAGGAAAGCTTTGGCAGGAATTGGTTTTTGGTCAGTCGAACCTTCCTCACGGCCCAGTGCTAGCCAGTCCTCAGGTGTGCGGCAGTCAAACTCCTCATTATAGAATATCTGGAAAGATGTGAATGAACCCAAACACACACTATAAACAGGTCCACGGATACTAAAGCATGCTACAGTAGACAAACAATAAGCATATTATACATATAAACTAATCTTAATGCATTATAACCTCTTTTGAGACACTGTTATTAGTCTTACCTCCAGGGGCAGGTAGTTACCAACCGGTGGGCTGGGGGTTGTTGAGGTAGACAGACAGGAGCTCTCTGGTTGATCCTTACTGCTTGTGGGTCTGGGTACAAGCTGACTGGAATCAATGCCAAGGTCAGCCAGAATCTGGGCGATGTCAAACTTCATATATTCGCGTCTCCGCCTAAAATAAAGGTAAATAAGGGAAACATGTTTAAAACAATCAGGGCAACTTATTATCAATTAAAAACTTATTTTAAAAAATCATTCTGCCATGGCTAATACTTCTCAATCTCGATCTTGCGAGGCCAGTAGCCACGTGAGGATCTGTAGGGCAGCTGTACTTTAGGTGTGTAGGCTTCTGATGGAAAGTCTGTCTGCTGCAGTTTCTGTGTGCTTGGGCCATGTTTGTCCTTCTCTATGATACTGAACAGGTCAGTGGGGGTCTGGAAAGTGTTTACTACGGTGAAAGAAAAAAAAAAAATAGCAGATCAATATTGAGTGGAAAAAACATAAAGTTTCTGATCTACTTCTATCAAATAACACTATGTTTGCAAGCTTATCTTTTTTAAATAATTGTGTAAAATGGAACAGTTTTTTGTCCGTCAAAATTCCAGCTTTATGGTACAAACAAGGCCACTGTATGAACTGTTAATGCTGTTTAAATCTGAGTGGAATTACTTAAAAAGAGAGGTTTTTGACACAGATGTGCATTTTCTTATAAGAAAGACCGCTATTATTATTTGTTTGCTACATTAGAACGTCACATCAGATTTGCCTAAGTGGTAAATTGTGATGATGTACTTTTCAATCATTTTAATACAAAGAGACATTAAACTGTTTTTACCTTTTGGGGTGTTTGGGTCACAGCCCGACTGCAGTAAACTCCGCTGGGTCACTGAACCCTGTTTACAACAATACACATCACACTGAGTGTCACTTATTAGGATTCAGTAAATAAAACCATATCCAACAACAATATCCAAGAGAGTAAACAAAGAGTTTTTTGTCTGTTTGTTTCCTTGTTTCCTTTTTTTTACCAGTGTTTTGCAACTGGAAATGCTTAAGTACTGTACATACTGAGAGGCAGTGGTACTGTGGTGGAGTTGATCTGTGTTCTCCAGGTTCTTCAGGTCTGGGATCATCAGGAGGATGTGGAAGAAAGCTGCCAAATCCATCAGGAGCGTTTTGATCGGGTGATTTAGAGTCCATTTTTATAACATTTAGACTAAAACGGGCAAAATATTGAGAAAAGAAACAAGAAAAAAAAAGTTTTCAGGTTACAGTGGGTTGAAAAGTAAACAGATCATCACTAGGAATTACAAGACGAATTAATATAACTAAAGTTTTTAAAATAAACCTAAACAACATGCTACAAAAGAAATTGTTTAAATGAAATGAAAAGTGAAGTAAAATGAAGCAAGTACCACTAGCATAGAAGAGAAAGTCCACTATGTGTCTAATAGACTGTAAGCTTCAATTAGCCAGATTTACGACACTTAATTAAGTAACTAATTAAATTAATTGGAAATGTATTCAGATTTAAAACATACACAACTAAAATGTCCAAAAAATTGCACTATTTTCTCAATATCTATAAAACAATACCTTTATCACCTGTAAATATTATAATTGCCAAATAATCTGTTGTTAATGAACTTTTTATTCTTCCGGAAATCTGTTGTCAAGTCGGAACTCCAGACGCGGCAACAGTTGCTATGGACGTACCATTCCTACCGCTGAGGAGGGTGAGCCGGGTGAAACCATTTCCTCCGTAGAATGGAGGTGCATAACATCTGCACGATTAGTGAAATTATATTTTAGTAAAAGTATCTTTCTTTGATCGTGGCAAGCGGTCAGATGTTTAAACGATTATTCATGAAATGACGGGCGTGTATTGTCGCTAAAATTGTTAGCACCCTTCACGAAAAAAGTTATATTTAAATTGTTTGTGCTATAAAGTATAGGTCCAGCTTCACCTGGACAGAATAAACAGCTTTTTTGTTTTATATTGTTAATTAATGTGAGTAATATGTTAATCATTGTTGTTATTGAACTTTTCATTCTTTCAGAAGTCTGTTGTCAAGCCGCGACTCCATACTTGGCAACAGTTGCTAAGGACGCTGTGGAGGGCGAGCCGGGTGAAACCATTTCCTCGGTAGAATGGGGGTGCATCATGTAAACAGTTTTATATTTAAAACTTTGATGTGAAGTGTGGTTGTGATATAAAGTATAGGTCCAGCTTTAGGTCTCAGAAAGCTTTACCTAGCTTTTTGAATATAAATATTTAATATTTTTCATTAATGTGAGTAATATGTGAATTTATTACATGTGAATCCACCAACTTTCCCCAAAACACTATATTGAAATGTCTAATATTTATTGATATACTGTGAATAGCTTTACATCATTGTAATACACGTTATTAGTATAGTAATGATGGATAGTTTTTATTTTTCACTCCACTTTAGTTTTTCCATGCTTTAGTGTGCTTCATATTTGATTCTCTATCCTATAGTTCAGAAGGTCACGTGTGACTCCTGTCACATTAAAGACACAGACAGGGTAATGACTGAGAAATTATTAGGAGTCTTAGAAAGCATGTGGAGGACAGAAATGAGTTGACAGGAAGTGGATTCATCTAACGAGACTTGATCAGCCACATGCTTTCAAAATCCAATGCACCAGTGATGCATCGGTTTTAAACATGATGCAGTAATGGAGGTTTGAAACTTGTCTGAAACTGAATTCTTTAACTACTTAAAAATCTAACAATGTAAACAAAAAAAGGGTTTAGCTGCCATGTTGAAACCACAGTGTCTTCAACGTTAGAGCTGGGAAAATACCAGAACCCACTCTAGTAAAGCAGGAATGAGTTTGAGGAGCCTGCTGCCTTGTTGAAGGCCAAATAAAGGGCTAGATCATGCACTGTATACACACTTCTGACCGTATCTCACCAGTCTTGACCTCTTTTTACTCTTTTTTCCACACTGATGTAATTTACACTGAAACTTTAAAGTGTCCCACTACAGCATAACTGACACCTCTCTCATTTCGGTCCTAATCCTGACTTCATTCGCTCCCCCGAGACCCATCTGTACTAATCTGTAATAGAGGAAAAGAGAAGCAGCCTGTTGGAAATGGTGTTATCAGGGGTGAAATCTGTACAGTTCGAGTGTAGCTCCAGGCCTGTGCTATTTGTCATTAATTACTGACATGTGTTCAGGTCTGTTGAAATGATGTGATCAGAGCAGGAGCTTGTATGTTAGCGGGTCGCTGTATCAGAAGTGAAAAACACATGTTTACAAAGTCATTTCTAATTCCCATCCCTGTCACCATTTTAATCTCTCTTTACCGCCTTAGAAGTCTATTTTGGCAGCGTGTAAGAGCGGTGCCGGAGGTCGTGCCTGCTTCCACATTGTGAAAGGGCCACATAAAACTTTTACAGTTGTGGCTTTTGAGTAAATTTCAATCCTGATAAATCTTCCGAAAATGTCTTTTGGCAGTTTAGTCAAAATCACAGATCACTAAGCTCCTTTCAGTCTATGACAAAACCCATGAAATGCTGTTAGGATCAGTCAGATTTACATTTGTTTAATCGGTGAACAATTTATAGTGTGATACTGACTCAGAATGGTGTCAATCAAGTTTCATTTTCCTTTGTTTCCTGCAAGGATATGGTGAAAAACTCATGTGGGTCACAACAGAAACCGTTTATTCTGTAAAAAAAAATCTGTGTCAACTGTATATTTATAATCACACCCTCTAGTGTCACCCATATGAGGATGAGGTTCCCCTTTGAGTCTGGTTCCTCTCAAGGTTTCTTCCTTACCAGTTTAAGGGAGTTTTTCCTTGCCTCTGCTGCCTGAGTCACCTCAGACTTGCTCATTGGGGATAAATATATACATACATACATAAATACATACATACATACATACATACATACATACATACATACATACATACATACACACTGTGAGAAATATATATATAATATATATAAATATAATATATTATATTTTTATATTATATTTTTATATTATTATATAATATAAATATATATAAATTTTTTACTATATTAATTCTCTATATTTTCCTTATGTTTACCTTCTGTTCTATGTTTATGTTCTGTAAAGCTGCTTTGAGACAAAGCCCATTGTAAAAAGTGCTATACAAATAAACTTGAATTGAATTGAATTGATCAAATGTATGTGTACAGTATGTGCATGACCATCCTGAAGCTGTATCATGTACCCAATACCTCACTGTCTAACCATTTAGCTAATAAATCCTTACGAAATGGACTTTTGGTATAGTTTGCACATATGGTATATAAAAATTAACTGCTTGAACTCATTTAAGTCACTGTTCATGTAATTGTTTTACCATGTATGAATTGCAGTTAAATAAATGAATTAGGACAAAGGAATTTGTATAAACTGAAGCATTGGGTTCAATAAAGCACCTCATAAAAAATCAAGCTTTTACGCAGCGTACAATACTGAAGGAATTTGAGGAAGGTATCTGTAACTTGCTTTTTTTGTGCCAAGCAGTTCACATGCTGACAAAATGTATTAATTACACTGGTTAGTTGAGTGTTGTGTATGAGCTGCTGGTTCAAATGCTTTTCCCTAAGCCCTGGAGAGTAGTTAAAGAGCTCAAACATTATATATGTGCATGATCTGTGCTTCTTTATGGCTGAAAAATATACAGCATCAGAGCAGAGTTTGTCACCTAAATTCCAACACGCCGCCAGGCTTCTGTGTGTTTTATGAGCGAATGAGAGAAATCTGACTCCTTGTTACTGTGATGGCTCTGTTAAACCTTTAAAATAGGCATCTGTTAAGGTTCAGCCTTTCAGAGGTGAGGGGATATTTAAGGGCAGCCCTGTGACCTCAGAGAGCCTAAAGTGACCAAACGGGTCAGAGTAGGATCCAGGTGGACACCGTAGGACCTTGTAAAGAAGAAAGGGAAGGGGTGTTAGTTCTGATTGTTTCTCATTCAGGGTTTTAGTGGACAACAGGTGAGTGTGTTAAAGAACAAAGATCATAAAAATCAGCGAAAAGCTCAGCGTGATTGTATATCTCCAATCATAAATGAACTGATACATACGTGTGTGTGTGTGTGTGTGTGTGTGTGTGTGTGTGTGTGTGTGTGTGTGTGTGTGTGTGTGTGTGTGTGTGTGTGTGTGCGTGGGCATGTTTTTATATCTTTATGTGGACCAAATGTCCCCACAATTCCAAGAATCAATTGACAGTTTAGACTTTTAAGAACAAAGCTGTTATACTTTTTTAAACTTGTTTAAAGAAAATCTTTCGCTTTCAGTGTTAGACTCAGGTGAGTCACAGCATAAATAAGCTGCATCGCTAATTATGTCAGTGTGAAGGTCCTCACAATGATAGTAAGACAAGCATGCGTGTGTGATGAACGCTACGACGTTTCCATTTGCTGTCAGGTAAACTCATTTAACATACACTGAGGGATGCTGGGATTCATTCGGCAGATTTATGAAGCACAAATGCTTCAGCACCCCAGCAGAGTAGCCAGAGAGCCAGTCAGGATTGCTCTGCAGGAAGGAGTGCAGGTTTCCTCTGAAACATATACAGGAACTTGGTAACTCCACTGAAGGACACAGAGCCAAATATAGTTTCCATGTCTCTGGATTTTGTTCTTAAACCACTCAGTGCTGAGTTTTGAGTGTTCTTCCCATGTCTGCGAGTTTTCCTCTGGATGTATCCTCACCTCATGTAAGCTCTGGATTTATTGTGACCCCACCCAAAGTTTAAAAGTACTCAAACATACAGTACTTAAGACGTAGTTTATCATTGTCTTTTTGGATATTTAGAAATCATTTGTCTTCACTTCTGTTGCATATCTGTAACAATTCTTTCTTTTCCTTAGCCGGCTCTCCTTGTTTGCACAGATGTCTTAATGCGTGACTGACGTTTTACCATTTTAGCTTGTTAGAAGATGTGGGTTTGTGTTTATTAGGGTGTTGTTGGCTTTTTTTTTTACATTGCACCGAAACATTCTTCACATTTTACCTTTTTAAAATTTAAAAGGGTTTCATGAGCAAGCACATGTGCATGCAGAGACACACACTCTGTCATACACACACACACACTTTTTGGGCTTTGCACTACAAGGGCACCAGCTGTCAAAGTGCTTCATCTGGACTCGATCAGCAGTGGCCAGGCTGACAGCTTGATCTGTGTCATTAATTCTCTCAGATCAAAGCCGTAAACTGAATGTATTACCCACACCAAAACAGCACTCGCATACTTCTCTTACACACAGGCGACATGCAACCACTCATAGTCACTGTAGGCATCTCATCTACACACAAACACACACACACAAACATTCAAAGCCCAGTGCTGTGAACTGCTGAGAAGTGATGCCGCCCATTTCAAAAGAGTTGAATTTCTTTCTTTCACAGTAACTGAAATGCAATCATGTAAAAAAAAAAAAAAAAAGAAAAAGAATAAAAAATGAACTGTGTGTATAGCGGAGAAACATAAAAAAAAACGGAGCTACAACTTATAGAATTTAATATGAATAACCTGACATTAATTTGAAATTTCATTTAAAGCATTTCATTACACGTCCTACTGTGTATGATTGTGTACATTTACACACGTTACAGGTTACATGTAGTGTGTTTTATACTTTTTATTTCTCAACAAACGATTTGCACACACTGTACATATAACTGTTATCTCATTTGGAAGTAAAAAAGAAAAGGCCTAGTTTAAAAACCTTCCAGTGTTCATTTGCTTGTTGTTGAATTATTTACACTTTTAGATGAGCAGAGGTCACACTGAGACAACACATCTGTAGATTTCTAATAGATGTCACCATCCAGTGAAAATGGACAATAGACTAGAATTAAAAAATTTAAATGCCGCAGTGCAATTTAACGAATCACATTAAAAATAACAAACATTGAGAGAGCCGATCATTTTCTTTTATGTTCACCTATTAGTTCTTGAAAGTTAGGAAATAAAAGGGCAGGAACGACATTCGGGAATGAAAAGATTGTGGTATTTGTAAGGTTAACGGTTATCGGACTAATTAACAGCCATGACTAACACAGCCTACAGCATACTTCCACAACAACATGGTACGCTACACACTGCACTCTAACTTCAACAGTTCAACACTGGACTATACACACACACTGCATTCATACTGCATTTATACACACTGGACTATAGACACACACACACTGCATTCATACTGCATTTATACACACTGGACTATAGACACACACACACTGCATTCATACTGCATTTATACACACTGGACTATAGACACACACACACACTGCATTCATACTGCATTTATACACACTGGACTATAGACACACTGCATTCATACTGCATTTATACACACTGGACTATACACACACACTGCATTCATACTGCATTTATACACACTGGACTATAGACACACACACACTGCATTCATACTGCATTTATACACACTGGACTATAGACACACACACACACTGCATTCATACTGCATTTATACACACTGGACTATAGACACACTGCATTCATACTGCATTTATACACACTGGACTATACACACACACTGCATTCATACTGCATTTATACACACTGGACTATACACACACACACACACACACACACACACACACACACACACACACACTGCATTCATACTGCATTTATACACACTGGACTATAGACACACTGTATTCATACTGCATTTATACACACTGGACTATACACACACACTGCATTCATACTGCATTTATACACACTGGACTATAGATACACACTGCATTTAATTTAATATAATAATCTATCTGACAATAAGCTATCTGTACCACAGGACATTTCTGTATCTGTACAGTCTGTTGCACCTTAACATATTACATATATATAATATTTATATTTATACTTATACAGCTATATACATATATAAGTACATAATGTATATAATGTGTAGTGCACTGTAAATATGTCTAGTAGTACTCTATGTAAACTGTTCTTAATTTCTGTTTCTTAACTTCTGTATGTAAATGGTTCTGCAATTTTTGGAGCACGCTCCCAAGAATTTCACTCACCATGGCACATGTGCTGTGGTGATGTGACAATAAAGGTGACTTGACTTGACGTGACTTGACTTAACCGGTTGAGATTCATTCATTATTTTGGTCATTTTGGTCACATTTTGGACTGATGTGCATATACAGTACAGAGGAATTAAAGATTCCTTGGTCCAGATGCCCTGGTCTGGAATTCCCTCCTCAGTTCTGTCTCAGATCCTCACATCTTTCTAAAGAACACTTCATGGTCAAAACACGATAAAATCAGCTCATGCTGTCGATTCAGCATCCACACATTCTATGAGATCTGGGTTTGTTTTTATTCTGCCTTCATTTGGCCAATGCAGTACCGATGTCTTCCCCTGTTTTACTGTAATGAGCTGCTGAAAAGGTTCCCAACATGAGGTCTGGCCAAATCCCAACTGTTTTTTTCTGCACAATAAATCCTAGACAATTACCGCCACTTCAATTAAGCTTAAAAATGCGATTCAAACCAAAACGAGCTGCCAAATATAGACGCTGGTATGCACACATGTTTCCCGTTTAAGACGTTACAGCTCTTTAACATGTTTCACCTGAGGAGCACATGCACATACGAAGAGACGGGATTACACACAAACAATAAAAAGGGGTAGAAATTTATCACAGTTCGATTAAAAAAGATGAATGGGTGAAATGTCAGATCCTGGAAGCAAGACACGAAACTATGCAGAGGTTCTGTGCTGACATGATGGTACTAGAACAAGGATCTGTTTCTGATGGAGACTACAAAGCACTTCTGTAAATCATTGTGGATAAAGGCCTCTGCTAAACACTGTCAATTTATATAGATAGAAAGCCACACGAGGTGAAAGACAGTGTCTACACCGAGATTGATGGAATAACTAAAATAAAAGTTACATGGAAGCGATGTTCAGGTTGTATAAGGTTGTATAATAACCCTATGCATGATTGTGTGCCAGTATGTTCACTATATACACACTTATAGTTCTGTCTAGAGAGCGACAGATAACTAGGTTGGGTTTGCCTTTATGATTTACTTCTACTGTAGTATAAGAAAATCAGTGAGAGAACCAAATCCATCTTTATCTCATGAATCTGTACATCACATGCGTTTTCTTAATCATGTAATCAAATGCTGTGGAAGTGACTAAAAATAGTGTCGCTCAAAATGCCACACAATCATCTGGTTGAGAAAGAAAACATACTGTAGGGTGGGTGAAAACAGGAGACACATTTGTCTCTCTCCCTGTTAAAGATGCTAAGACACACACACACACATATTCCAAAAAACTCAAATCCTTCTCCTCCTTTCATACGGAGTCCGAAAGAGCTGACAGTCTCTAAATCAGGCCTGCACACGTGCAAAGATCAAATATTACCAGCTGACGCACCATCGAAAGGATTAATGCAAGCTCCCTTAAGGATATCCGTCTCACGCAGCCTGTGTGAGGCAGTGGAATGGGAGCAGACACACAGTGCTGGGTGAAGATAAAGGAAAGTGAAGGAAAGGAAATCTTTCGGTGTGGTTTACGGCCTGGACACGAGCCAGACACCGAGGAGCGAGAGACAGAGATGGATGAAAGCAGGAGGCCGGGACACAGCAAAGCAAAATGGCGGCAGGGGGAAATTAATGGAGAGCAGATCTACAACAGAAAGAACATAAATGAGTTTTAAAATTTGAAGGAGCCTGAAGGAGTTTGAAGAACAGGATGATGAAGGATTTTTTCAAATGAACACCACTAGAACACCATCGCAATCCCTCTAACAATATAAATGATGCATACTATGAACATATTATAAAGAGAGTAATCCAAGAAATAATTCGAGAATTAGGTGTATAAAAATAGCCCCAGAAATGCTTGACTTTTTATTGGTGGTGCGATCAGTCAGCCGTAAAGAGCTCTGATGAGACTTTACTAGGATGTTCGGTGCCTGTTGCTTTTACTCGTGGTCATAAAATGAGAAACCACGGCGTGTGTAATGTTTAGCGATGAGGTCCTTGTCCTCATGTCCTCGGCAAGAGGTAGAAGTTTTCTGTCGGACATGTGGAATTCGTTTTAAGGGTATGCTTTGAGAAATTAAATTCTATCCAACAATCCAAATTTAGTAGCAAGAGCCGTAGGGTTATGAATTTAAAGAGCCACTTTTGGCCTTTAACCCACAACAAAGCTATAAAGACAGGAGTTTAAAGACATGTTCATGATCAGGAAACTTCATGACTGTGGAATGCGTCTGATGTGAGGTGGGGATGCACTGGATCACAGGGCACCGTGCACGCGCGCACACACACACACACACACACACACACACACACACACACACACACACACACACACACACACACACACACACACACACACACACACACACACACACACACACACACACACACACACACACACACCCCTGAGCTCAGGATCAACCCCTGGATGTGTAAGGATGTGTAAGGTTGTATGGTACCTGATGCACCACCATGCTGCCTAAAAGCATAGTTTGGTACCATTTTTGTGTGCGTGTGAAGGTGTGGTACTCGGTTTGGGGGACACACACACACACACACACACACACACAAACACACACACACACACACACACACACACACACACACACACACACACACACACACACACACACACACACACACACACACACACACACACACACACACACACACACACACACACACACACGGTGTCTGTGTCTGAGTGTGTGCACGTCGAGCTCGTGTCCTGTATGAGGCGCTGTACTCAAGGTTTTACACAAAAGAAGACGCATCTGAAAGAGAGTGCGCTTTACAGGAACATCTCGCTGTGCTCCTGTGTTACATGATTCGTGTTGTTTCAGCAGCGGAAGGTCCGAGGAAACGGAATAAGCGGATTTTAGCAGGTGTCCAGAAGATCCGAAGCAACGCATCCTTCTCGAGTTCATTGAAAAATCTGCTCTAAGATCTTTACTCTGTGACTTTATCCGCACTGGGCGCACATGAAGGAGGTGATGAAGAAGAGGATGAAGAGCGCTGCTCCGGTCGTGCTGTGATTTGTCCCGGTTTTACGCGCGCCAGTTCGTCACGGGTCTCGAACATGCAGCGGCTGCGGGTTGCGATGCTTTTTCTAGGATTTCTGCACGGCGTGACAGGTGAGGAGATCTGTCCTCTACACTGAGCTGCTACTTTATCCTGCCACTCTGTTAGAGCCTTAGAGCTGTCTCTGCTCCTATGCACAAAAGTATTGGCACCCTTCTACCGGTCCATCAGGACCACAGCTGGGTTATGAAGAGTCTCAGCACAGCAGTAACAATGACATGTTAGTGTACTGTATATACTGTATGGTGCTGAAGACACCTTTATACTCTTTTTTTGTGTGCTTTATACACTGGTCAAGCATATTCTAGGGAAACTGGCTTGAATACATGCACAGATGAGACACCAATAAACCTGCTTGCATGTGTGATGTAAACAAATCATGTTTATATTCAGTAAACATAATAATAATTTCCTCCCTGGCTGCTTTTATCTGTGTAGAATTACAGAAATGGGTTTCATTTGCAGCCAAAGTTTTATCTCAGCATCAATCATTAGTGTGTGTGTGTGTGTGTGTGTGTGTGTGTGTCACTTTCCCTCCCTTTAATCCAGCCTCCAGATGTGTGGGCCATGCCTGCAGCCCCCCTGTGGGCAACCTGGCCAGAGGCAGGACTCTTCACACACAGTCAACCTGCTGCTCCAACAGCTCTCTGATGGCAGACGATCCTTTTCTCCACCCGGACACGTGGTGGGAATCGGGGGCCACAGCAGCCGGAGAGGATGAAATCCGCCTGGACTTGGAGGATCGTTTCTGCCTCACCCATGTGGTGATGGTGTTCCGCTCACCACGTCCCGCTGCCATGAGCCTGGAGCGCTCGCAGGACTTTGGCCGCACCTGGGAGACACTGAAGGTCTTTGCTGAGAACTGCAGCTCCGCTTTTAGCCTCCCTGATGATGTTAGCCAGCAGGAGGCACTTTGCACTTCCAGATACTCCGGTGCCATGCCTTGTACTGGGGGAGAGGCAAGTTGTTGATAAATAGAAACACCTTGACTGAGATGCCTGAATTTATTCATAGTGCTCAATTTTGACTTGAATTAATGAATCTTTTCAAAACTGAACTAAGCTTTATTCTGATCAAAAAGATCTATACTTGCTTCCCCTCCAGGTGATTTTCCGGTCCATGGCTCAGGGCAGAGGGATAGACGACCCCTACAGTCCTGAAGCCTTGTCCATACTGACCCTAACTAACCTGCGCATACGCCTCCTGAAACCCCATCACTGTACTGCTTCCCCTTTCACCACCTCTAAGGGGGAGCGCAATGCTCCACAACGAGCACCCAACCTCCCAGTCTCACCCACAGTTCCCAGACAGACACTTCATCATGCCACACACTCCGATTCTGCTCTTTATGCCATCTTCTCGCTCCTGGCACGAGGGACATGCCTGTGTCATGGACATGCAGAGCAGTGCCGTCCTTCTGGGAGACCGGATAGCCTTCAGAGCAGCGGCGTGGTAAGTTAGCCTGAGAAAGGAACAAGTGCTCCAATTCAGAAAACAGATCAATTTTGTTAATTATGTCAATCCTAGGGGGCATGGTGGCTTAGTGGTTAGCACGTTCGCCTCACACCTCCAAGGCCGGGGCTCGATCCGCGCCTCCGCCTTGTGTGTGCGGAGTTTGCATGTTCTGCCCGTGCCTCGGGGGTTTCCTCCGGGTACTCCGGTTTCCTCCCCCGTTCCAAAGACATGCATGGTAGGTTGATTGGCATCTCTGGAAAATTGTCCGTAGTGTGTGAGTGAATGAGAGTGTGTGTGCCCTGTGATGGGTTGGCACTCCGTCCAGGGTGTATCCTGCCTCGATGCCCGATGACGCCTGAGATAGGCACAGGCTCCCCGTGACCCGAGAAGTTCGGATAAGCGGTAGAAAATGAATGAATGAATGTCAATCCTAAGAGTTCAGGATTAGTCGAACTGCATCCTATATACTGACAGGCTGTGTGGGTTGTCGTGTTGGGAAGAAGGGTGAAGCTTAAAAGTCCTGCTTTGTTTGGGGTTGGAGCTCATTTCTGGGCTGGTTAAATGTAAACGGTTTAGAGGCATGATAAAAAAAAATTATGAAAATATAACAAACTCTTATTTGTGATTGGTTTATAAGGGCAGACAGAAGTTCAGAAGTTCATCTGCATAAATGTGTGTGAACAGGTGCAGGGCAGGTGTGTGTGCACTCACCACACAGCAGGCGTTCACTGTGAGAAATGCGCTCCGCTCTACAACGATCGGCCGTGGAAAGCAGCCAACGGCAGCAGTGGAGAACCGAACCCCTGTCAGAGTAAGTGCCCTATCTGAGTACTGCCTGGAAGTTGGTTAGGACCGAGGACTCCTTCACATTTTCTTTGCTTGCTCTTTCTACCTAGAGTGTGAATGTCATGGTCATGCAGAGAGCTGTCACTTCTCCAGGCGAGTGTGGAGCTCCACAGGTGGCACCAGCGGAGGTGTGTGCGATGACTGCCGACACAACACCGCAGGCCGGAGGTGCCAACGCTGCCGCCCTGGATACCGACGCCACCCGGCTCGACCCCTCGACTCGCCTCAAGCCTGCACACGTAAGTGAGAGAATCAGTAACTCTTTATAATGTGCAGAGTTCACAGGAATAACAAAGTTCACCAAATACATGCCACGACATGCAAAATACGATGCAAACACATTCAGTATCATCTTATGTGTAAAAACATGCATCTGACCTTATTAAACAGAGAAGTGTTTAATCAAGTGCTGAAAAGTGTAATGTCTAATCGTAATAACATAGGATTAGGCCTTTGGCACTTAATACAGACTTTGGTATTTCAGATAAATATTGACAGTGAAGAGGAGACTCGTAGCCCAAGGCTTCAGGATGAAGGACATGTGAAGACCTGACTTTGTTGATTTGATATCAGTTTCGTATAAGGAACACAAATTTATAGCAGATATATATAATGATTTTTATATGCATTTACATAATTTGGACTTACAATTTACAATTGGACCTGCAAGCTTTACATAAGAAAAGAAATTATTTATGTGAAAATATTAAATTCAATTCTAAAAGTTTATCTGTATAGCGCTTTTTACAACTGACATTGTCTCAAAGCAGCTTTACAGAACATAAACATAGAACAAAAGGTTATTATAAAGAATAATATAAAGATTAATATAATACAAATATTCAAGATTAATATTAGATATATTTAAATGTGTTTGTATTTATCCCCGATGAGCAAGTCTGAGGTGACTCAGGTGACTGTAGGGAGAAAAATGACGGAACCATGAGAGGAACCAGACTCAAAGGGGAACCTCATCCTCATATGGGTGACACTGGAGGGTGTGATTATAAATATACAGTGTGACAAATGTAGTATTGATGAGACGATTGTTGTCCTCAAAGACCACATGGAGTTGGCATCTTTTCTTTAGCATAACATGTGGTATACTATTGAATGTGGTAGCCTAGTGGTTAAGGTGTTGGGCTACCAATGGGAAGTTGAAAGTTTGATCCCAGATCCACCAAGCTGCCTGTGTTGGGCCCCTGAGCAAGGCCCTTAACCCTCAATTGCTCAGCTGTATAAAAAAAAGAGAGAGAGAATGTAAGATTCTCTGGATAAGGGCTTCTGCCAAATGCTGTAAATGTAAATAACAGAGTCCCACTGGATCTAGAACATCTCTAGATGCCTCAGGATCCTCATAGGGTTGGGATCATCTCAGTGGAGGTCCAAAATCTTCATGGAGGTCCAATAGACCTTTTAGAGGATGATCAGATATTCCTGCTTTACAGACATGGCAGCAATCACAAAATATCAGCAGAGAAAACTTTCTTACCTGTGGAAAGTTAGTGTTGGGAATTTCAAAATGTTTCAACGCCCTCTGCAGGAGGAACCGTGACATTACATTGTCACTTTCCCTCCCTTTAATGTACATATTTTACTATTGGAGAAAATTACTGACATGCCTAAAGTGAAAATATTCTGCACATTATCTGTCTGATCCGTGCACTGAATCCTAGTCTTTTAGTTTGTTATTAAATCGATGACAGAGAATGTCCGAAATGCTAATGTTTAAGTTTAAGTGTTAATGTGTAAAGCTGGTGTTTACTCTTACCCCAGGCTGTTGGTGCGACCCGGTCGGCTCGGTGTCGGTCAGGACCAACGAGGAGGCGCTCTGGTGTCACCCCAGGAGCGGGCAGTGCCACTGTAAGCCTGGTGTCGGGGGGGCGAGCTGTAATCACTGCCTGCCTGGTCATTGGGGCTTTGGACTAGAGGGCTGCAGACCCTGCGCCTGCCCTCTGACCTGTGACACTGTTACAGGTCAATGCTTAGAAAGGTGAAAGTCCTAGAAGAGAACTCATTACTTCTCTTCGTTTATCTGTTCGTTAACAGTTGCTCCACTGTTCAAATGAAGTGATTCATGTATAGATTTTTTATTTTTATTTATTGTGCATGAATAAAACCTCTTATGTCATCATGGAAAAGGTTTAGGCTTTAACTTGGACACGTTTTCTCGATGTATCTATTTCTCTATCCAGCAAAACCATTGGAGAATTTCACAACATTCCCCTCGGAGGTAAAATTCCTGATTTGACTCACTTCCACCAGCATGAGGAGACCAAGTCGTGGTCCAACGAGCTCAGTGTCTCTGCCCTGTACTACTCAGGTGAGCTAACACACTGAATCCAGCTGTGAATCCACACTGAACGTACATAAAAAGTACTGACAGCCTGTGACCTGAAGTGTGGTGTGTGTGTGGGTGTGATGCTACTTTACAGAGAAATGTGCCTGCAAGGAAAGGAAGGTGAAGAGTGTATCTGATTTGTGCAGGATGAAACATTCTTACGGTAAAATCAGACCAAGTCAGACACATTCCAAAAGAATGTACAGTAAAATAAATAAAACATGCACAGAGGATGATGGATTTTTTTCAGAAACTAGCTGATTGCTGATTCTCAGAAAACTTTAAGCTTATGATATTCTGCATAATACCTTTTTTTGGGTATTTATTACATGCTCACCTTTGTGTTTTGAATGCAGTGTGAAGACTAAAGTATGTGCTCATCTCTCCTGTGCAGTGATCAAGGCCAGTGTGCTGTCAGCTCATGATAAAGGCACGCACGCGGTGGTGCAGGTGAAGGTGAGGAAGGTGCTGCGCTCAGGTATCGTGCTGTTATCTCAGGGCACACACAGCCTGTACCCACTCTCCTGGACCAGCCGCGGCTGCACCTGCCCCGTCCTCAACCCAGGTACTAGAACTGCATGTTACTGTAACTGACAACAACTGCACAGACCTGCTGATTTATTAGTCACGTTAAGTACAGCTGAGATCCTGGAGCTACACAAGTGAGACAGACATGAAATATTTGCCAGATGCCCTTATCCACAGCGTCTTACATTTTTATCTTATTTTATAAAACTGAGCGGTTGAGGGTTAAGGGCCTCGGTAAAGGGCCCAGCAGTGGCAGTATGGTTTTCCTGGGTTTTTGAACTCACAACCTTCCCATCAGTCCAATGGCTTAACCACAGAATATCTGAGAAGGGATGTAGTAGGTTAAGATGTTGGACTAATGATCAGACTGAGTTCAAATCCCAGATCCACCAAGCTGACACTGCTGGGCCCCTGAGCAAAGCTCTTAACCCATACCTGCTCAGGTGTATAAAATGAGATAAAAATGTAAGACACTTTGGAAAAGGGCTTCTGCCAAATACAGTAAACGTAGAACAGTTTTTTTTTATTTCATGTAAAGGTGATACAAAATGATGTGCAAAAACTTTGATCCCAGCCACCACCTCTTTATGAGAAAACCCTTTAATTGTATCTAGTGTATAAAACAGATTTATTTATAGGTTTCTGAGGCTGTTTATATCTAGTACAGAGCGAAGCATGAGGAGATTAAGTTATGGAGAGTGTAGAGAGGTGTGTGTGATTGAGGCCTTGGTGTTCAGGGATTTTTCTAAAGTATGCTTGTCCACCTGCGTCCAGGAGCAGAGTACCTTCTGGCCGGTTCAGAGGAGGCAGAAACGGGTCGTCTGCTGGTCACCATGAGGAGTCTGGTAGTACCGTGGACCGATACGCTCAGCTTTCTGGTCTCCGAAGCTCTGCGGCAAGGCTGCTTATGAGAAGAACGTTCCAGAAAGTGACGGATACACAACACTGAAAACTAGGACTTCACAGCTGGTTATGTAAACCCTGAAATGTTAACTGAACTGTAAAATCTCCCATGTGACACACCCTGATACACGGCTCAGGGCAGTTGCTTTAATTGCTTCCACCAACTATTACAGTCCGTTAACTAAGCGTCCATTCTGATATTATAGTTTTGTTTTTTAACCAGTTGATTCGTTTTCCTTCAGTCAATGTTAAATAGTCTATTTTTGTAAACTTTTAATTAAAAAAAGTACGAAACACTTTTTCACGTTTTGTGTCACAAACACATACTGAACCGACAAACGGGGACCGTTACCACGGATACCGCTTCTTCCTCTGATCATCTGTTTTACTTATTGTTGGGCTGAAGATTAAACTAAATTATAATTTAGTAATGCAAGCTTACATGTTTCAAGAAGGCAGGTGACTTCTCATGCACCTAAGACGATATACTGGGATATAGAATGCGAAGAAATTTAGGATTTTAAAATTTAAATAATGGCATCCTGAGGATACGGGACAATCAGAAAATCGAATGAAACACACACACACACACACAGAGGTTTCAATGAGGAAGCTCTCAGAGACAATGTGGATAAAGACAGCCGTGTGAAACAGTAGCCTCTGTTTTTTTGTTTGTTTTTTGTTTTTTTTAATCAAGAAAAGCATCTAAAGACGATTCAGTGCAGACGCAGTCCTTTAGACATGAACATTAATCATCAAATCTGATCAGCAGGAGCATTGAAAACTACAAGTTTTCTTTACACGGTTTCTTGTAGGATGTGTAGTACAGGAGTATCCAAGAGCAATGATTAGATTGCATGATTAGTCATTAGCATTCCTGTCTTCATCTTTGTCACATCTTGTCTCCTTCCTCCTGAGCCCGGCAGTTCAGAGGTTGAAAGGCTGTGTGTGAGTGTGTGTATGAGAAAGAGAGAAAGAGAAAGAGAGAGAGAGAGAGACATTAGCTCGCTGCAGACGTCTCTGTGCTTGCTGCTGCTTCCTCCGAGCCTGAAACAGATGCAGAGTCACTGCTGTGGGACTCGACAAGTGTGGCAGCATCAGAGGGGGCTTCAGAGGGGGCACTCTCGTTGTCGTCGTCCTGTGGGTAGAGTTCGGGGTATTTCTGCATGCACTCCTGCATGCCGCGAAAATAATCAATACACTCGGAGCCCTTCACCTCCTCCTTGCTGTAGTGAAAACAGGAGAAGGCATCTTTGAACTGCTGACCACACGGACCGCTGGCCATCCCTCCCAGACACGGGCAGTTCCAGTTAATGTCCCCGTTGGGTAGAATGAGACCTGCACAGTGGCAAAAATAAATAAATAAATAGATTTTAAAAATAAATAAATAAATAAATAAAAAAGAAAGGAACAAAAATCACTCCACTCTTTACCCAGAAACTAGTCTGTGTATAACATTATTTCACAGCAATATTAAAGTCCACAAGTCTCTATGTGTGTACATCTCTGTGTCTCTCTCATTCTTCATTTTCTCTGCTCCTATATGTATCTTTCCCTCACTCTTTTACACCATCCCTCTCTCAGGCTTATCTCTAGCTCCGTCCTTGTTTCTTTCCATGTCTGATTCTTTCCATCTCTGTCTCCCTCTCACTGTCATTCACACTATTGCTCTCTATTTCTCTGTCCCCATCTCTTTCCACATCCATCCCATTAATTATTCACCATTCTCTTTGTCCCCATGTCATTCTCATGTCACCCCAATACACAAAGGAGGTTAATGTCATGAGCTGACCGTGATCCTCGTAGGGGTCATTGGGGTCATCTTCCACCAGTTCGGCATTACTTGGTGCTTCGTGGTCCTCCTTGGTCACAAAGATGACGTGGTCTTTACCTGAAGGAAGACAAAAACAAGACTTACAGACCTGTAAATACAGAGGAAGCTAGTGACAGAGAGCGTGAGTGTGAGAGAGAGAGAAACAGAGTGTGTGTGTGTGTGTGAGTGAGAGAGAGACAGAGAGAGAGAAACAGACACAGACAGAAAGAGAGACAGAGAATCAGACAGTGTGTGTGTGAGAGAGAGAGAGACAGACAGAGAGAAACAGACAAAGACAGAAAGAGAGACAGAGACAGAGAATCAGACAGTGTGTTTGTGTGTGTGTGTGTGTGTGTGTGTGTGTAATTTACACATTCATTGGCCCTAGGATCAATAATGCGGTAAAGAGCCTGCACTGCTTTTTACATTCTTTATAAGTCAAAAATACAATAACAAGCAGAACAAACTGTTCACATTTAAATTGTTTATTTCAATTGTTCAACAAGACACGAACTTGCTAACGCATTTCTTCGTTTCCCACCCATATTCCCCCAAATCCCCGCCTTCTACTCTAAGATTGGTTCAATTCAAGCTGCGTGGGGTTATTAACCAATGACAGAACAGGCTGTAGACTAAAACTAGCCAATCGTAATCGAGAAGGGTTGAGTTGCCGGAAAGCGGGTGACAGTAACCGCTAACACACATGACATGTGAAATCAATGTCAAATAAGAACGCTTCTGCAGGTGAAGTTTAGCAATTAGGAAAAGAAACCATACCTTCCTGCCTGCAATAAGACATTTTTACCAACACGCGAAAGGGTTGGTCACCCAACTGAACACCTTTTATTGTCCGTATTTAATATTTGGTCCCGAGCAACCGGCAAACTGAGCAGCCGCACGCTTCTATGGTAAGCAAGCTGGACAGCAGCTCTGGGATTTCATAATAAAAGTTCCAACTAAAAAAAGCACTTTTTATCAAATAAAATAAAAGTCTCTAATAACAAGTGGTACAAATCAGCAAAATGAAAAATAATAATAATAAGTAAACAATCAATAAAAAAGAGTTTTTTAATAATAATAATAACAATAATAATTATTATTGTTATTATTACATTATTTTTATTTGCTGTTATTATTATTTGCTGTTATTATTATTTGCTGTTATTATTATTATTATTATTATTATTATTATTATTATTATTATTATTATTATTATTATTATTATTACATATTACCACATTTTTCATGTGTTATATCCCTGCTTGTGTTCCTGAAATTGTACATTTTTTCAATTATCATGGAAAAATATTTCATATTTAACAAACTCTTCCAACTGTAAATTCTGGGATTTTTGTTTTATTAGATATGCAAATGTATGCCTAAGCAATTAGAGAAATGTTTAAAAATACAAAAGGATATCAGCTGGCAAAGATTGACTGTGATACATATACTGTTTTTTAAAGTGGTCCTTTAAAAACACTAATAATTTAATTTTAACACTAAAAACTCAATATGATAAATATTGAAAATCAAATCTGTTGGTCTTCAAACAGACTTTTCTAGCTTTAAGATGTAAACTCGTGGCTTTCTCTGTTT
The DNA here is from genome assembly GCF_022655615.1 of Tachysurus fulvidraco. NCBI lineage: Eukaryota > Metazoa > Chordata > Actinopteri > Siluriformes > Bagridae > Tachysurus > Tachysurus fulvidraco. The sequence continues at coordinate 17,031,435 of NC_062519.1, forward strand.
GTTTGTTTAAAAGAAGACACAGTGAATCAGGGACTGTGTGAATGAGCCTCAGACGACACTCTGCCTGTGTGTGTGACCGAGATAGCAGAGAAACAAAGGCTTCTAAACGTGTGTGAGATCAAACACAATAAATCAGATTGCAGATGGTTTGACATTCAGTATGTCTGTGTGTGTGTGTGTGTGTGAGAGAGAGAGAGAGAGAGAGAGAGAGAGAGAGATAGAGAGAGAGAGAGAGAGAGAGAGAGAAAGAGAAAAAGAGAGAGAGAGAGAGAGAGAGAGAGAGAGAGAGAGAGAGAGAGAGAGAGAGAGAGAGAGAGAGAGAGAGAGAGAGAGAGATGTGTGACAACACAGAAGAGCATGGCGAGAGGCAGAGCTGGTCGTTCTCTGATTGCTACACAAAAGGCATCAGATATTAAACTCTAAGAGGCTTTTTGGGTGAAGGAAGGGTAGGAGATGATATAAAGCATCTGAAAGGGATAAAAAAAAGAGAAGATTTGCTCTGAAAGGTTGCTCATAGTTACAGAGGCAACACACACAGTTTGAAGTGGGAGAGATTGCCAAGATGTCTGTGCTCCCCTTTGTCAATACTGAGCTTATCCTGGAGCAGGATCTGGCAAAAACACGCGCTCACCGTCCACGTAACCTAAGACTCATAATAAAGGGTCAACATGGTGATTATAAACAGTCAACATGGTGATCTTTCTGTAAGGAGGCATTTATTGAACGTTTGTGGAAGGTGTCTTCAGGGTCAATGCTTTCTAACACTCAGGAGGTTTTCCGGAATGGGAAAGTCTTCAGGGTGGAGGCGTTAATACTATTTGGTTTCTCGGTAACATGAAAAGCTGCCTTTGAAAAATACAGATATGACTTTCGTGATTGCTGAAGTATCATGAAGAATCCCAAACTCCATGTTTCATAGAAAAAAAAAGCAGCAGTATTAAGATTTAGTCATGTAACACTGTTTTAATGTGAATGCTCCAGAGCTCGTATGAAAAGCATAAATCACACATTATATCTGTATTTACATTCAAAATTTTCTCAACCATGAACAAAAACAAACACAGTTTAATCCACACTGATATCAAACTATCTACTTTGAAAATACTACAAGAAAAGGACATAAAAATCTATATCTAAACACATGAAAAGAGACTAACAGTTTTTGGTATAATAATTCATCAATCTTCGAAATATCTTTCTTTAAAATACTGTGTATAATTATGTTATTTTTCATGTCTGCCCCAAACTTCTCCAGCAGCGCATCAACACGAGCAGAGCAGAAAGCCAGAGAGAAACATCATACTAATCACTGCTTCAGACTGCTGTAAACTCAAACCCAGACTAAACCCAGTTCCAGATACTTTTCATTTTGGTATCAAATTTAGATTACAGTGGATCAGAAAAATAAGAAATAAATATAAGAAAAGTCAAAAAATCAACAATGGATCCTGTTTCAGAGAGCGACTTTACTAAACACAGAACTGAGCATAAAACAGACTTTAGTCAGAGCTTTATTTTAAATGGCTGTTGATTCGGGGTTCAGTTTCAGTTTGAGTTTAATCTCAGTTTTTGCTCACTAGTGTAACCGTCACCAATATAACATTTCCCAGCAGTACCGAGACTCAAACTGACCCATAAATAAACCCAAACTGAAATTAAGCCCAAACCTGCATGGGAACAAAAAGTGAGACTTAAACTAAAGGCAAAGTGAGACTAAAGCCAAACCAGGACTAAGGAGAAAATGATACTGAATAGAAAGTGAGGAGTACGTGAGGAGTAAGTGAGCGGTAATTGAGCTGTGGTGTGGTGTGGTGGGGCTTTGTTACAGAGTGTAAAAGAGCAGAGTGCACGCTTCAGGACATGACCTCTGGGAGAACAGGACACAGATCTGTAACTGAGCAACAGCCGTGAAGAAAAATGCATCTCATCACTACAGAGCAACGTGCCAAGCTGACACCGAGACTCATAGCTGTTATGTAAGCATCTTCAACAATAGCTGAAGGAATAGTGACACTGTTTGGACTGTCGTTTCGAAAACAGAATTTGTCCAGACTTGAACGCCTTTTGTGCACAGCCCTTTCCCGAAAGGTGACTGTGAATACTTCTTTGAGGTCCATTTGCTGTTTATAAATGATCACAGAGTGCCTGGGGTCACTGTGAGAATACTGATGTCTTCACTTTATCCAGTGAGCAACACATGATACTGAACTGCACAAATCTTTAGTCTGAACAACATGATTACACTCGATTTCTCATACAAGCAGCAGACAGAAAACAAAATATTCTATAGTCTTTGAGCACGTGCCCTGATGAAAATGTCACCACCGCAATGTCTTTCTCTGTCAATCCATCAGCGAGTCCTCGTGTGTGGACTACACGGCCATGCTGGTGGTGGTGGTGGTGGTGGTGGAGGCTGCAGGCGCAGAGGCTTGCTGCGGCGCGACTTTGGCCAACCGGTGCTCTTTGTTCTGCATGCAGCTCCGGCTGCAAAGCTGACAAGAGGCACAGCAGGAGTTGCAGCATGGCAGGAAACGGCACACGCTCATTCTCCAGAGGAACCAGCCGGGAGACCAGCAGCACCAGCACACGACCACAGAACCCACCAGAACTCCCAGAACCACATAGAGCGCCAGCAGAGACACGTACGGAGGAGAATCTGTGGAAAAGCAGCGCTCGTTTATTGAACAAATTCATGTTAGTTGACCGACATAGTCTTGCTACTTTTTTATTAAGAAATAAAAAATTTAATTAAATTACAGCAGTACATTATCTGCACATTCAAACAGCCCACAGTGAGTTTGGTTGCCAGGGTCTCTGGCTTTAAAGTAAATATTAAGAACGAAATCTAATCGTTCTACTCAATCATCTACTCAATCGTAGACCAGAGAGAGTATCTATGGTTGGTACAGAACATTTCTGTATTAAAATATAATTCCATGATTAGGATATATTGCAGAAACCTGCACATAACGTTGAACCTGATCCTTATGCAAAGAATGAAAATTGAACAAAATAGTATAGCGAAAGGAAAAAAACAGAAACTTTATGATGCAACAGTATGGACGCAACTCACACCAGTGCTCATGTCTCATCTTTTCGCTTCATTGAACACTTGTGGACTTTCCAAACACAAAGAGCTAATTTGGGTCCAACCACCGTATGACCTATTTACAGACACATAAACCCAACAAAGGTACTAGGGCACAAGCTGATCCTGGTGACCAGAGCTGACCGGTGATTTACGGCTTTGTCCACAGGAAGACGCAGTGAGCATTCATGTGCTCCCCCAATTAGCTCTATGCCCTTTGTCATTCAGTTTAGCCATTACTTAGACATAAAAACACAATGGAGGCTTTGAGAGTGCAGCTCCCCACAGACCGGAGGGTCAGCACCGGGGTGTGAGCACGTTTGAATCTCGTTATCAACACGATGTCTGTCAACTTTCTGGGTGTAAACAGAAAATGCCAATTAACTAAATAACCCCACAAGAAATGCATAGCTGTGGAGAGCTATTTTATAGCTAGCTTATAACAGTTTATAATCACACCCTCCAGTGTCAGTCAAGTGAGGATGAGGTTCCCTTTTGAGTCTGGTTCCTCTAAAAGTTTATTCCATTACTTACTTTTGTCTAATATTACATTTTATTGTACATTATTTCTTATGTTCTGTAAAGCTGCTTTGAGACAATGTCCATTGTTAAAAGCGTTATACAAATAAACTTGAATTGAACTGAATTGAATAAATACTCTTCCAAGTGCATTGTTGTACTGACTTCTAACCAACATCTTGCTAAAACCATTCCGGGATTCTTAAAATAGGTTTTATAGATTTTAAACAACAACAACAACAACAACAACAACAACAACAACAACAACAACAATAATAATAGTAATAATAATAATAATAATAATAATAATAATAATAATAATAATAATAATAATAATAATAATAATTTAGTAAGTTAAAAAATTGATAGTGAAAGTGACTTTTTTTGGATGAAATTCAAGCCTACCAGTGACAGAATCAATGTCAGGGATGAGGTTTGGGCCACTGCACTTCTCCACAGTTGATGCCTTCATGGTGGCCACATTCAGCATGGACGGAGGAGTTGCATATGGCTGACGTGTGCTATCTGCAAACAACGGACCTAAAACAGAGCAAACGCAGAGGCTTAATTTTTATATTCCTCTTAAAATGAGGTATTATCAGATCTCAAGTTTATGTTGTGCTTGACACAGTGGAAGCTTGTAGGGAAATGTTATGAGAGGTAAACTGACTGTTGCATCCTGGGTACACTTGCAGGTCCGTGCCATCTCCGCAGTTGTCGATTCCCTTGTCATCGCTGCACACCAGGCTCAGTGGGATGCATTTCCCATTTTGGCAGGTAAAGTAGGGTTCACTGCTGCATTCAGACTGATTAAACCCTGGAAAAGGACAACATTTGCTCATTTAAAAGCTATAATATGGATGTGTTGGAGCTGCCTTGACATTATTACTTAATCATTAAAGAAATGTCTGTATAGTGACATCTTAAGTAAGAAAGGTTTTCCCTTTTCATTACGCATCATGAGCACAAGAGGATGTTGACCACAGATCATAACTTCAAACAGGTGACCTCATGTCTTACCCAGTCTGAATGAAGTGAAGTCCCCAACAAAGTCCACACGTGGTTGAGTCCCCCTTGTCACCAGTCGCAGAGTCAGATAGTTTCCAGTGGACAGGACTGGGCGTGGCAGGCTCTTTCCACAAAGTGGAGGCCCGATAGGTGGTGCCATCTTATCATGACCATCATAGAACTGGATGTAAGAGCCAGCGTGACACGGATCTCCTTGGGCCTGGTCTGTCGTCGGCTCCATGCGCTGGTCAGGTCGTGTCGACCCCGAATTTGCTGGACCCCGGGCCGACTCTGGGAAGTGGGGTATGGGGCTGAAGGGTGACACGCGCAGTAAGCTGTAAACCAGGAAGAATCGAAACTGGAACTGCACCTTGTCACGGGGTGTGGCTGCCCGCATGGTCAGGTGGCAGTCAGTACCCATGCTGACAAAATAGTACCTGCGCGACTCCTGGTGGGACCGGACGATCATACCGTCCCCCCGTACTGTCTGGCCACAGAAATCCACCACGTTCACTGTTAAAAAAATTGGAAGACTAATGACATTCCTCATCACAACACTAAAAAACAAACACCGGTGTATTTAGTCTGACCCACCATACCCTCCCGAGATGTCCATAATGAGATACAAGGGACCAAAGCAAACCTAACTATTTGCCTAGCAAGACCGCAAGGGGGAGTCAGCTGCATAATCTCCCCCATCTGGGGCAAGAACCAAATAATAGGAAGATTTATAACCACTCCAGGGTTTATTAGCTTTGTTACCAAGGGAAACTAGTGAATCCCTGATGCCTGACTTCCTGGAATGTCCTGAGAAAACCTCAGTCAGTGGCAAAGAAACAATACTTCAAAATATCCCGTAACCATGTTTCCTGAACTGAGTTTGCTCAAAAATGAGCAGGAGTAGGAGAGTGGGTTTCTCGTAAAACGTATTCACTGCTCGGAATAAAATGCAAATGCTCTCGATCTACTGTGGCTTCCCACTGCGATCAAGACCAGCAGCAAAGGAAAAAGCTTAAAAGCTTTTTCTTTATAATGCACTTTTATCTCAGTCAGTACAGACACACCTGAGATTAGGTGAACACAAAGGGTCATACATTCACGAGATTTCAGTCTGTTATTAATGAATGTCTATTCATAATCCAAATTTGGTGAACTAATAAAGTATTATATCAAGATAAAAGAAATTCTAAATGCTATATGTCAGAAATTCTAAATGCTATATGTCAAACTGAACTGAATTTTATTTCTAAGAGACCTAATTGTTAATTTACTACATAATTGACATGATTTAAGTGAGGATTACATGAGTCAAGTTGTAAGTCTTGTTCCAGCTGAGGGGTAGAATTTTATGTTGTGTAATAAAGTGATTGGGTTTTTTTAAGCACTAAAGGGAATCTGATGTAATTAAAGTAATTAATGGAAATCAGTGTAAAACTCACTCACCTGTCTCGATGGCATCAGTTTGCAGTGGCATTAGACTCAGAAGAACAAACCATGTAAACCGAAGTTTGGCCATGAGGAGTCACAAGTCTGCACTGTTTTTCCTCCCAAGTTTCTCAAGCCTTATAAATCCCTAAACTGCATTTTAACATTAGAACAGTTTAACACGTGATCCCCATGATGCGAGATCCGGTCATATGGCTGTTATAAGCGTCTGTTATTAAGTCCTAATGCTGGATGGCTTTCCGCCTCATGAGCTGATCCTGCTTCATCACTTTTGATGCCTCTTCGTCACGTCCACGCGTCCGCGCCGTTTTCATGGCAACAGGGCACCCCCAAAAGACCACGCGCTCACAAGGAGGGGCTCCTTCCTTTCACCACCATCACCATCACCGCTACCTTCATCATCATCATCATCAACATCATCATCATCACCTTCGATGTTGAGAGTGCGGTAACCGACCATCAGACTCAGATCCTTATCACACATACTCCAAGCCACTTAAATGCTACCCCAAAAAAGCGTGTTATAGCGTGTGACATGTCATTCGCGTGTAACAGTAAAACACACACGCACAGCCAGATGCAACGTCTAGAAATTGGCTTTCCCTCTCATTTCAGAATGTAGACATATGCTAATTAGAACCGCCCTAAAATATACATGCCCCGCCCCTTTTTTAATTAATACACGGCGTGTAGCATGGCCTATTTTTGAATATTACAACATATTTGTCTGTCATATTATATATAATGAATAAAACACACACAAACACATTCAAAAAAGTTAAAAGAGGAGGAGGAAAAACATTCAATCAATACATGATATATTTAACCGTATCAGTGATTTTACTAATCTTATTAGGAAAAGGACACGTTTTTAATTAACTCTACAGTGTAAGTGAGTGAAGGAGAGTGATCATGTTATTACAAGCATATTCATGAGGTGTTTACTATCTAAAGCTTCCCTGTATTCAACATTCCTGGCTGTACTCCCTAACCTTATAAAACTGAACGCCTGGAGCAGAAGAGGTCTGATGTTTGTACTGAAGCTTGAACCCCTGGTGACACTCAGACCATTCTGTCACACCAGTTCAGGGGTGACGTTTAGGAGCATCATAAAAAAAAGCTCAAATTAAACTTACACGGAAATACACCTATATCTATTAAATTCTTTTGTTTATATTGTTTAGTCATCACTTTTGAACATCTACTATGATCAAGGTCACAATTTGTTTCGTCCTGTACTGTATTATTTAGTATATTGCTCATTGGGAATAATAGAAACTGATGCCCGATGACGCCTGAGATAGGCACAGGCTCCCCGTGACCCAAGGTAGTTCGGATAAAAGCGGTAGAAAATGAGTGAGAGTGAGTGAATAAGAATCATACAGAATTTCTATAGGCACACATTTTTCTCTTCTAGAAAGTCAACGACAATTTACGTTGAATTCATTGTCAGAGATGTTATGTGTCAGAGGAATGGGACTGTAAGAACCACACCGAAGAAATAGATTGTTGTTTTGTTGTTGTTTTTTTTTTTATTCTGATGTGTACGGATAGCCCAGAAATGTGTCGAGAATCATAAATCATAAACGGGCAGTGATGGCCCTGGGTTGTTGATCAGAGGATCAGGGTTCAAGCCCCAGCACTGCCAAGCTGCCACTGTTAGGGCCTTGGACCCTTAACCCTCCCTTCTCCAGGGGCACTGTATCATAGCTGCTCCTGCGCTCTGACCGCAACCTCTTATATATCTGGGATACATGAAGAAAATGATTCCTCTGTGCTGTAATATAAATGTGGTGATAATAAAGGCTTCCATTTCTTGATTGAATTCATAATCAACAAACCTAACATAATCTGGTGGTCCTAGGGATGGCTGACAAATTTAGCATTGCTTGATTGACTAATTAATAATTGAAAATACCTATAATTTTAATGAATAATTCAATAATAATAAAAAAGACTGGCTGACTTTACAGAGCGCGCATGCGCACTCGTCGACAGGGTTGCGCGTAGGGCGACCCTGACGTCTGACGCAACGACACGACCTACGTAAGTACGTACGCCTCAAACAAGTTTGAAACATAGGAAGGAAAATATTTATTTAAAAACAGAGACAAGGGCGCTAAATACAAACATACAAACAGAATAAAATGTGAAAAAAAAATTAATAATCAAAGCATCTCTATTCAGCAGATTTTTCCTGGTGAATACAAGCAAAGGTTCGCGCGCACATTCTTTTTAAATAATGTTTTGCTAACGTTGGTCATCGTATCTAGGTTAGCTTCTCGCTAGCTGGCTAGCTTTGCTATCTGCGTAGCGCAATAGTAACAACAAGCGTCGGAATAGATATAGCTCTAGGTGCTAATGCTAAGCTAACAAGCTAAAAGAATCATTCTAAACTAAAAGTTAAATCAGTGAGCATTGGTTAGCGCGCTAGCCGGTCGGATACGTGTTTAAATATACTATGGGTTTAAAATTACAAACAAACTGCTGCTGTAGCTAAGCTAACGTGATTTATGTAAAGCATGCAAACTAAGAGCCGGCTAACGCATCAGAGCTTTTACTTTTAGTTTCATGGACAATTTGTGGCTCTTCTGTGCGTAACCGCGTCGGATTTCCTCTTTCTCCGTGTTGTTTATGCAGAATGGCCCCTCGTCTGCAGCTGGAGAAAGCCGCTTGGCGATGGGTCGACACGGTGAAACCGGAGGACATAACGCAGGAGCACATCGAGCTGGCTTATCGTATCGCCGTATCGGCGTGTAAGAGGGGAACCTGCAGGTACTGCACTCTCGGATGCACTATATTTATATATTTATTTATTTTTATATGCGTTTTAAATAAAACACTTTTATTATAGCCAGTGTATTGCTGGGTTGTGAATCTCCATCTTTCACACGATACAAAAACGATACAGTTCGGTTCGCTACTGATTCGATCCGATACGAATCGGTTCAGCAGCCATTCGATTCAAGTTCTATCCGATACGAATCGGTTCAGTTTCTATAATTGTTTTTCAACAGCACGGAATCATTCATGTTTAATCCGTATATATATAATGACGCATTTATGTTAACTTGAAGAGAGTCTTGAGTCGTAAAAAGACTTGGAAACACTTTAAAGGTCATCTAATGTAAACGATACAAACGATTCAAGATTTGTTTACTTGGTGAATAAATCTGATTCTGATTCTGATACTGATTTAAATGCAGTTTTATGAAGATTTTCTGCATACACACACACATATATATATATTTTTCAACCTTAAAGAGGTTGTCTTGGAAACACTTTAAGGCTCATCTAATGTAAACGATACAGCATTCAAGCTTTATTTATATGGCGAATAAAGCTGATACTGATTTAACATGTATTAATGGTAGTTTTATTAATATTTCCTGCAGATATTTTTTCCCCAACCTTAAAGAGTCTTGGAAACACTTTAAAGCTTATCTAATGCAAATGATACAGGATTCAAACTTGGCGAATAAATCCAATTATCCAAGATATAATCCAAGATTCCAATTATGATTTAACGTGTATTAATGGCAGTTTTATTAAGATTTCCTGCAGATATTTTTTCCCTACACTTTTGACTTGTAGAGAATTTATATCGATTGTCATGCGTGATGATTTTCCATGGTGATATCAGTTTTTCTCTTTCATAAAAAAAACAGACCTGGGTTTATAAAACAATGCAGCCACAGACAGTTAGGTCGATATTTCAATTCATATGCCTGTTCTTTAGTTATTGCTATTCATTTGTACTGTGCCTGTTTGTCTTGTGATCCCAATCATATTTGAAACATACCTGTAATTTGCATAATCTCTTCCCATATTGTCACTCAGGAGAAACTGCAAAGGCAACCCGAATTGTCTGGTCGGAATTGGGGAACAATCATGGCTGGGAGAAATTGACGAAAATGCTTTCCACAACATTGATGACCCAAATTCTGAAAGAAGAGACAAGGTATATAATTCTCAACCATCCTGTTCCACCGAAACTATATGCTTTTTTGTGACTCCAATATGCATTGAGGCTTTCCTAGGATAGACTCCAACAAATTCTTGACCGGGATAAGGAGTTTACTAAGGATAAACTAAGAATAAGATGATCACTCAGCTCTTATGTACCAGTTCTCATTAAAGCACTTTTTCTTTAAAAGCGCTCTATTAAAGACTTTTATTATTATTATTATAGTTAATATTTTTATAATTATTATTAATAGCAGTAGGAATAAAATAATATTAATTTTCCAGTGAACAAAACGGCATAATTTAAATTTTACCCATTCTTGAGCATAAATGGTTTTAATTAAGAAAAATGTCTGATGATGGTATTTGCATATTTGGAAATATAGTGTTCACATACCTATGAATTTTTCGCATAATATTTTATACTCCCACAGAAGAGAAACATCAATGCAAAGTATATTGTGACACAGTATGTTTAATGTTTAGTAATCCTCAGATACCGTAAGGTCTTATTATATTGTTATATATTATATTTTTTTTTGTTTTTTGTTCTTGTTGTTACAGAACACATTTGTGGGCCTGACGAATCTCGGTGCCACGTGTTACGTGAACACTTTTCTCCAGGTATGGTTCCACAACCTGGAACTGCGCCGGATGCTTTACCAATGTCACAACTCCCGAGCTGAAGTGCACGACACAGAGTCAGGTAAACCGGCTTTCAACACCTCTGCACGAGTCTGTACTTTACTGTTGTGTAGAGTAAACATGCACTCTAAATTATAATTAAACAATAATAATAATAGTAATAATAATGCACATGTAAATGATGTGACGTGGTTCTTGGAGAAGAGTTTTGGGACCTTCATTGGTCCGTGAAGCATAAACAAGAGCGTCTGTCGGTGAAATGTAAACGGTGTTGGGAATCATAAGTAGGTCTGTCATGTGGATTTACCTCATGTGATTTGTCTGTGGAAATTTGAGGAATAAAAATCACTTGGGCTCTAGTATATAAGCAAATTGATATTGTGTCCATTTAAATAATGATATAAACACTCTGCCAAAGTAGTGTGATGATCCCGCTGTCGTCTGCGTGTTTAATAGCCACGGATTACGAGCCGAAGACGATATGTGAACACCTGCAGTACCTGTTTGCTTTGCTGCAGAATAGCAACAGAAGGTACATCGATCCCTCGGGTTTGGTGAAAGCGCTGGGACTCGATACGGGGCAGCAGCAGGTAAACCTAATGATCTTGAAATTACCGGATTTGTCAATTATCAAGGAGATCCAGACGTTTTGAAAACAGAATATTAGATTTGTCCGATGCTCTCTTTATTAGCGATGCTCTCTTTATCGCGGACCCGAACAGCGCCCGCATTTGTAATCGTTTTAATCACGTTTTCCTAATTGACCACAACTCTCTACTGATTCACCATTTTAGGATGCTCAGGAGTTTTCTAAACTCTTCCTTTCACTCCTGGAAGACACTCTGTCCAAGCAGAAGGATCCAAACCTCCAAAACGTGATTCAGCAGCAGTTCTGTGGACAGTTTTCTTACGTTACTGTGTGAGCTTCTTTACGTTCTCATTCACAACACAGACATGATCAATCGGGAGGATATTTTTATACCACGTAGAATTTAATGTCAGCCGATGCATCTAAGATACGGTCTAGGATACAATTTTATTTCTTACTTAATCGTTGTACTCCATAATAATGAAATCATCGTTGAAGCCTCTTCAGTACGACACACAGTATATAGTAACCACACCTACGTAATGTTAGAAACCATAGAACTTTCTTTACTTGGAAAGAATTTGAGACACAGAGGATCCCTGGGGTAAAGCACTCTTTATTGGCTGGGTTTATAAAGTCAAATGTCTGAGTTTATGTGCTTTAATATTAGTTTAGGTGCCTGCTTGAACTTTTATAGTGTTCTTTTTTTTTACTCAGAAAGTGTAATTCTTCATGAATGGTGCTGTATATGTCTGTTTGATTGACTTTTATACGTGTATAAGAGTAGGATATCGGTAAAGAAATGTCTTTTTTTAAAAATGTCATTACTCTGTTATTACGCCGTTATTAACGTACGAGTTTATTGATCGGTTTTTGTCCCGTGACAGATGTAACCAGTGCGGACGATCGTCTGCTTTACCATCTCGGTTTTACGAGCTGGAGCTGAATATACAAGGACACAAAAACCTGACGGAGTGCGTCACAGAGTTCCTCAAGGTAACCCTTATTTCCTCATACTGCCTCCAGGCTGCAGAATGTACCCCACAAACAAGATTTTACAAACTATCAGTGCCTGTGATTATGATGGTACACGTAACAGCACAACACACCGGCAGTTACTAGCAAATGGAAAAGCTGTCGAAGTGACTGGAAGAGTGTTATAAAATCTCAAACAAGCCCCTTTCACCTTCACCAAATTTTCACCATTTAAGCCTTTTATGTATTTATTTATTTGTTTTATTATTATTTTTTGAGAATGTTATGAAGCTGTGATTTGATCCGAGACCGCTGATTTGACCCTTGTACTTTCTCTGTTGTTTTTCAGGAGGAGAAATTAGACGGGGATAACCGCTACTTCTGCGAGAGCTGTCAGAGCAAACAGTGCGCCACACGTCGTATTAAGCTCCACAGTCTGCCACGGACGCTCAACCTTCAGCTCATGCGCTTTGTGTTCGACAGGCGAGTTTTTACGTAACCACAATTTAACCGGACGTGTCAGAAAACTCCCAGTCATGCTAATTGTAATCAGTAGGGATTATTTACGTGCAACTTTATTTTTTTATTACCCGCAGCTCATCTACTAAACTCGGGTAGAGTCACGCAGTGAACATCTAGAACACCGTATTTCAGTTTATTGTGATTTTTAATACATAAAAGCATACACCGTACGCCAGCTTAACTTCTTGATAGTCACTGGGGCCTTCATTCATGGATAAAATGCACTGTTTTAAAGGAATATATTACTAATATTATGCAGATTGCCAGATTGAGAAACTGAAAAATATGAAATATACTCATTCAGATTCATATTTCCTGTTATAATATTGCAATAAACCAGATACGAATGTTAAACTGCTAGACATTTCAATTTGAACTAGTTTCAAGCTGGAAATAGTTTTGTTCTATTGACAAATCTTTTTTTTTAATATTTTTTATCTTTTTATACATATATATATATAAAGTATTTATTTCTTTAAAGAAATATATAATTATGTGTAACCCTTGTGAGGATTATCCAGTAGAACATTGGTTTGCATAACATGGTGCTAGCTGTTGACTTTTCTGTTTCTAGGCAGTCTGCTCACAAGAAGAAGCTCAACACTTACATTAGTTTTCCAGAGGTCCTCGACATGAGCCCATTTATGGAAGCAAAAGGTAGATTTTTCCCTGATACACTTAGCTTCTTTTTCCCCTACCGATGGTAAAACCGTGTCACGTAATGCAACATCGTCTGCTCCTGGGAATGTTTTAGTGTGGAACAGTATTGACTTTCCTAATACACAGTGCATATTACACTTATTGTGCTTATTCTTTGTTCTTTGTTTGTTTGTTTTTTTATTATTTGTGTATTTTGTATTTATTTATTTGGACTGAAATGATTCGTTCTTTGTTTGTTTTATTTTTAGAAGAGAAGTGTATTTACGAGCTAAGCGCTGTGCTGATTCACCGCGGCGTGAGTGCCTACTCCGGCCATTACATCGCACACGTACGCGATGCTTGCACCAACGACTGGTACAAGTTTAACGACGAGGAGATTGAGAAGATGGAGGGAAAGAAGCTCCAGCTGGGCATCGAGGAGGATCTAGGTAAACGGCAGAGCAGTGACTTAGGCGATTGGTTGAAATGTCTAATACCATTGCAGGCTTTTGTTTATAGGATTTCCATTAAATAAAATTTTTCTGTCTATCAGCTGAAACCGTGAAGTCGCAGTCCCGGAAACCCAAATATAGCAAAGGCTTCCACTGTTCGAGAAACGCGTATATGTTGGTGTATAAACGTCAGGAACTCCAGGTGGACCAAACCCAAGCCAGTGTGGAGGTGCCAGGTATGTTCAGGCATTGCAATGCAATTTAAAGAACCTTTTTTTCCCTTTAATTTTTGAACTTTATTTCCATCTTGGTGTTATTAATGGTGCTTGCAAAGCAACATTCTTGTTATTGTGCCGGACAAAACTTCGGCGTGTAACTTGTCCCGCAGCTTTTATCCTAGACCCATGAATAAGGTGTCAAATTGACCGGCTCATTGAGGAGAGGTGTCTTCTGACTTTTATAAGCGATCGGAATTCCGGAAGGTTTATAACTCGGCAAGTTTTCAAGCGATTTTACACCAAACTCGACCAGCTCCATTAGGACCTTACTCCGGATAAAGTTTTATTTCAGTAGCAACTTTTGTCCAAAAGTATTGGCACCCCACCGGGTATTCACGTGTAGCTCCACCCCCCAAAATAAGCGAAATCAAAAAGTTAGCACAACATGGACATGTCGTATATCAAAACACTCAGCTCGATGAGGGGAACTTGCCACGTGCAAGCACCATTTACATTTTCTTCAGGAAATGTACATTCTATTTTTTTCTTTACTAGCCTTCCTCCAGCGGCTTGTGGACCAGGACAACAAGAAGTTTGAGGAGTGGTGTAGTGAGATGGCGGATATGAGGAAACAGAGCGTGGACAAGGGCAAAGCCAAACACGTGGAGGTCAAGGAGCTCTATGAGCTGTTACCTCCACGAGACGGTATGTTTTTTTTTTGTTTGTTTGTTTGTTGTGTTTTTTTAAATAGAGGTATTGCATTAATCATGACAATCATTATGGATTATTGTTATGCCCTGTAGGTGAGCCGTACGAGTTTGTCCCCGTAGAGTGGCTGAAAAAATGGCTGGATGATTCGACAGCCATCAAAGAGATCGACAACGGCCATTTCCTGTGCTCTCACGGAAACTTGCATCCAGACCGCCTGAACGAGGCTAAACGTATTTCCCACAGTGCTGCTGAGATCCTTTTTAATCGCTATGGTGGAGGACCCAGAATAGACAGTAAGGATTCCTAATATTTTGCACTTTGGCTTTACCCGTCAGGCCGTGTGACTTGGTAATGATAATCGTTCTGGGTCTTCTTAGGTTCATTTCTGTGTAGAGAGTGTGTAGCTCGACGGTGCCGTGTCCTGAGGCTTAAAAACCAACTCAACGAAGATTATAGAGAGGTGACCAACCTCACAAAGGCTCAGCTGAGAAGGTAGAGCTGCATCAGGGTCTAAGACTGATTTGGATGTCATATGGGTGTACAGTTTTATACAGAAGCTTTAAGTAGTAGCCTGATTGAATTCCGGATGCCATGTTTTAGCAACGAAGAGGGTTTCTGGATCGGGAAGGCGTCGCTGAGGCAGTGGAGGCAATTGGCTCTGGAGCAGCTGGAGGAGGAGGAAGAAGAGACCAAACACAATGACTGCAAAACAAACGGGGAAAATTCCACAGGTCCAAAAGGTAACATGGACGTTCACTCTCAATCACTAGAGGGTTATATAGACCTAATATAAATCTTACAGGTTAACCTGGACCCCTGTATCAACATACAGTACACTTGTCAGTGATCTGTTTAATAGTGAAATATTGTCTGTGTAAACTTGTAAGTCTAGTAATTGCATTCTTTACATACCTTCCGCATGAATGCATTTGTATCATGACGTATGCGGACCAACACAGAAACCAAAAGACAATAGTAGTTTGAGGAAATACAGTACAGAGGAAATATGTTATTCATTTTGGAAGATGTAAAAATAACACAATTAATACTTCAAGGCGAGTGGTATGAATTACTTTTTGTGTTTAAGCACAATAACACAAGCAAAAACTACTACAGAACTAGTTAGCTGCTTGTGCAGCACTCGTTTCTTTTGAATATGATGGCAATTAATGCTCTTCACATTGCTTATGTGTAGACTGTTTAGAGTGAACATTTACAGTCTCAATAAGAATTTTAAAGAACGATTAATCAGATGATCAAATCAAACGATTAAAGAACTTTAATCAGATTTTTAAAAACGACAAACATTGGTATCGGCCGTTGTAGTTCGTAGTCTTATATGAATGTTATGGTCATTTCCCTATAAACAGACAGCACGAAGGAGAATGACCGAGATGACGACGAGATGAAGAGTTTTAATGAAGACATTCTCTGCTCTCACGGTTAGTCGTTAGTAGTTCATTGTTTGAACAAGACGCCTATGAATAATTTATTAACGCCTGTATGTACAGTATGCCTGGGTATAGTGAGGAGCACGGCAAAATGTCAAGAACCTGTGTGCACGCACGTGCGCGTCTGTGTGTGTGTCCATCTAACCAGTTTATTTTCCCTCCAGGTGGTCTGAGTATTCAGGAGAGTGAGAGGCGGCTTGTGACAAGTGAGGTATGGGTCAGGCTGAAGGTTTATTTTCCCAAAGCACCAGAATTCACGCAGCAACAGGAGTCCTGCCAGCAGTGCATGGTAAATACACACACACACACACACACACATTATTACACTCAGTAAGATAGCTCCAAATATCTCAAGCATAGTTTACTGTTTGCTTCCAAACATTAGCTGTGAAGAAGCTGCCCTAAATGTATATTAAGAACAACCACCTCCAGCTGTTATACACTGATATACATTTAAACATTGCCATTTTTTTTCCCTTAGAGGTTGGAGAGGGAGGGTAAAGAGAACGAGGCTCTGAATCGAATGATGGCCAACGAGCAAAAGAGCTCACTCCTCAATCTTTTCCACGATAAGAATCGTCCTTCGCTGCAGAAGTGGCCCCAGGTATGAGCATGCTTTCGTAAAGAGTATGGATTTTTAGTTTTCAGTGTCTGTGTATGTACATGAAATAAATTGCACTTAAAGGATTGTAGAAATATTGGCTTCCGTATTTTCTGTCTGTCTGTCTGTGTTTACAGGACACAGATATTCTGTACATTGTGCCGTTATTCTTTGTTGATGAGTGGAGAAAATTCATCAGGTGAAGTCATATTTTACGTGCGGTACTCGATTCCGATTTAGATTGAAAGTGTTTATCGGGAATGTTTGCAGCGTCACTGTTAGCTCAATTCTTAATGAGCTTGTAAATGTTACCTGATTGTTGAAAACATATTTACCGTTTCCCCACGCACCGTCACAGGAAGCCAGCCAAGTCAAACCCGGTGTCCAGCATTGGAAACAGCATCCTGTTGTGCCCTCATGGCGGCTTCATGTTCACCTACGACTCCTTGCTCCAGGGAGACGCCCAGCAGTGAGTACCGTCTGACCAAGTGTGTCTTTGACTTGCTAATTATTATTATTGCTAATTTGTTAAAAGCAATAACGTGGTTCCGTCTTCATTTGGTCTTGATAGCCATGGTTTTAAGAATGTCCTTTTCTCTGTGTGTGTGTGTGTGCGTGTGTGTGTGTGTGTGTGTGTGTGTGTGCGCGTGTGTGTTTGTCGTTGCACAGTGTAGCTCTGCTCTGGCCTGCTGAATGGGATGTGATCTGTAGGCTGTTCTTGGTGGACCAGCCCATCTCCATATGCAGGATCCACGATACAGCGCAGGACAACGGGAACATGCAGTACCACACCCAGCCTGGTGAACACAGCCTGCATAACTGCATGACTGCTAGATAATTGGTTGCTGATGTTAATATTAATATTAGTCCAGGGGAGAACAGTTACACTCTGCAGTATGGTGGATCTTCATGACTGAGAAAGAGAAGCAGTTTTCTAACCAGTGAGATTTATGATGTAAATTTGTGTGTTTTTTGTCAGAGCTGTGTCGAGACTGCCGTGAAGGCTTCATATTTCAGCAGCAACGAGACTTGCGGGAGTACGCCCAGGCCACCGTTTATGTGCGCAAAGTCATAGACAGCAAGAAGGTCAGCTCTCCTGTTCAAAACAGAGTGTAAAAATTAAACCTTCAGTATGTTCTATAATATTATGCACTGTGACTTTGCAGCCGTTTCTCTGTCGTCTTCTGTAATCCCTTTCTTTTTGTTTTGTACATTTCTACCTGTCTGATTTTTATTTCACTTTTCCGTGTAGATGATTAAAGATGCTGCTCCTGAGTTCGGTATGAGTGGATCGGAAGCAGAGGATGAGAGAGAAGAGCCCAAAATAGAAGGAGAAAAAGACCCAGACTTCAACCAGGTAACCTGATCGAACCTTCAACAAAATCTTCACCATATTAAAGCAGCAGTATGTAAACTTTGAGAATTTAAGCATTTGAAGGTGTCCTGTACAAATCTTATGAAACTTGTTCTTGTACATTGTGGCATCATTCTTGATGACATAGAAAGAACATGGTCCCAAAATATTTTTCAGCAGTTTCTTATCCCTGATATTAAAACCTGGTGAGTGTGTTTAAAGAATGCCCCTGTTTGTTTTTCTGTACCACAGTCTGAGGATGGAGCCAAGCGGCAGAAACTGAACGAGGGGAGTCCTGCCATTGCCATCTCTTCCTCCTCCTCTTCCTGCTCCTCTGCATCCACTGCTGCTGCTGTCGCTGCTGCTGCTGCTGTGGGGAAATCAGGGATTCGGCGGAGCATGCGGCACAGGAAGCTGCGTGGGGAGAAAGCACTTATCGTCTCCGCCAATCAGACCCTTAAGGAACTCAAGATCCAGGTATAAGCCTCTAACTTTGGTGTGTATTTTGTTAGTGTAAGACAGTTTTGCAGTTCTGTCCTAACTGTGCTGTTTTTTATGTATGCACAGATCATGCACGCCTTCTCCGTCGCTCCCTTCGACCAAAACCTGTCCATAGATGGCCGATCTTTAACTGACGACTCTGCCACTTTAGGAAGCCTTGGAGTTTTTCCAGAAAGCATTATATGTCTAAAGGTACAACTGTGTTATTATCCTTTTTAATTAGTTTTTTTTTTTAACATATTGATGTGATCCAGTTTGCCTTATACTTGACTTCTGTTTTTCCACAGGCTGATGAACCAATAGCAGATTACGCAGCAATGGATGATGCATACCAAGGTAAGAACTCTTAGTATATCTATATATACACATGCAAAATTATGTCCAACACAAACATTGTTTACCTTAGTGACTAAAATATTTTAACATATCTTTTTTCAGTGTGTTTGCCTGAAGAAGGATTTAAAGGTGGGAAACACTTTGATTTTCTGTGTGTCGTGTGTGCATGTGTCGTGTGTGCATGTGTCGTGTGTGCATGTGTCGTGTGTGTCTGTGTGTGTGTGTGTGTGTGTGTGTGTGTGTGTGTGTGTGTGTGTGTGGGCACACACGTTGCCCTGCAATGGCTTGGAATGAAAACCCACCAAAACCCTGACCAAGATATAGTGCTTACTGAAGATGAATCAATGCAATGTAACCACAAACAGATGCCATTAGGAACCATTTGACTTGCCTACTAACAAACGGGTTTAAATCTGCAGGTACCGGACTACTAGGACACTGACAGAGCCTCTGGATGTGGATGAACATCGACAGCATCCGTTTAAAAGAAAAGCTTGAATTCGACCCAGAAGTTGACAGAGAATAAAGTCAAATTTGTTTAGAGTCTGGTATTTTTATTTTTTGGTCCCATTGTAACTTAGTTACAATTCCTTTAAAACATCATGTCTGTCAAAAATATGTTGGCTTTTAATATTACAAGCTGTTGATGCATTCTGTATGTGCACACCATGATTGAACAGATACGGGTCGAGACCTTATATATATATATATATATATATATATATATATATATATATATATATATATATATATATATATATATATATATATATATATATATATATATATATATATATATTAACAGCCTCTTCATTCTTCGTGGCAGTGTGATATTATCTCGAGACGATGGGTTGATGTACAGACACCTTTGACATTTTTAGTTTCTGTAAAAGCTTCCAGAGAATATTTAATTCAGCAGTCACATGGTTACACACTGCACTGTCTATCAGATATTCTTAAAGAATGCATGAGCAACTTCAATATTAAAAATGTGTCTGTGTAGCTACGACTGGGAAAAAAAAAAGTTTTTCCACCCCCAAAAAACTTCAGTAAAAGCAATGTGTGAAGTGCTGTGGAAGAGTAATTTCCTAAATAAGGAATAAAAAAAGATGCCTGACAATAGTTAAGACATGTTCTGCGATTACTTGAAATATTATGCAGACGTGTGTAACAATCTTTTCTGTAAATCTTTCATATGGGCAATAAAGATCCCGTTTTTCACATGCTCAGATATGCTAGTAATTTAAATGTGAGACGAATTACAATTCAAAAGTATCTCCCGTTCTGTATGTCATTGGTAAATTCCCTCTTTTTATTTTTATTTGTCCTTTTGCCCTTGTATCTCTCTCTGGATTTCGAATTCTCTCAGTAATATTCTCTCTGTTGTAACAGATTTCACAGTACGCTTTTGCACTCTTGTAAATATTGTAGATTTCTTCGTAGTCTCATATATAACCAAAAAAATAAATAATAAATTCAGATATATGGAATAAATTGTTTATAGTGTATGTATGATGTCGATAATCTTTTTCCTGTTTATTTTTAACATTATTTCTAACACCAGCACCACCATCACTTCCCTTCTGCAGACATGTAGAAGGGTGTAGTTTTTGTTAAACCCAGGATTATTCAGATTGAACACTCAACCCCTTTGAGCACATATAAACAAGGAGAGAGAGAGAGAGAGAGAGAGAGAGAGAGAGAGAGAGAGGGGATATTAAGTAGTGAGAAGGCATCTAATGGTCACAGAAACTGATGTAGAAAGGTTTCAATAATTGATCTAAATTCAGGGGGGAAATACAGTAGACACACAAAATAATACACATGTTTTATAGACAAGCATAAAGACATTCAGGAAGTTTGCACAAGGGGGTTTTATCTATGACAGATATATGTAAATACACATAGTTAACGCCTTTGTGGATGATGAATGGTGCATTAGACCCAGCGCATGCGCACTGTCGCTTTCAGCAGGTCGCCATTTTCAAAATCAGGAATCTTTATTGCCAGATGACAATGTTGTCCTCCGGTGGAGTTTAAATAAAGACCCGGATTATTTGAATAACTCTGAAGGTAACAGGGAAGTCAATATGGTCGGTGTGTTGTGGGGAAAAAAAGTATTAAAAATTTAAATTCGTTTGTATAGTTTGTTTTTAGCAGCTTTTAGCACTCAGCTAAATTAGCTAGCATCGTTAGCAGCTAGTCATGGTTTTTAGCATTAGGTTCATGAAGTAATTAACTACAAGGAACTGTATTATTCCATGTCCAGGATATTAAATTTTTATTATTTTTGAGCTTTTATCTTCTCATAAATTGCTCATTTGCATATTTAATAAACAAACAAACAGCAAATGTTTTAGCATGATTTTCTGGTTTGTTTAATTATAACAGTTACCCCAAAGGTCGGACCTTTCTGATATACAAGGTGCATACAAAGTATTCACACACATCATAAATAAATAAATAAATACATTCATATGTCCAAGTCTAGCTTTAAGACTTGTGGGGAAAAAATGTAATTTATAATTTAAATTATTACAATATATAATTTTGTAAACTGGTGTACCAGGCATGTGCTCATGGGTTCCAGTCCCATGAGAAAAAAAAAAAAACAACGATAATGACATGCTGTCGAGTTTGGTCCTCGACCCCAAAGCCATGTTTATAGATGATGCACCTACCCTTACTTTCTCACCTGCGCAGGTGTGTTATGGAGCTTCCTAACTACAGCCGACAGCTCATGCAGCAGCTGCAGACTTTGCGAAAAGAGTCCCAGTTCTGTGACTGCACCATCCTGGTGGGGGACGCGACCCATCCGGCGCACAAAGTGGTCCTGGCTGCCTCCAGCATGCTCTTGAAGTCTCTGCTTGAGACTTCGGACAGCATCTCCATCGACACGGCAGTGCTCACGGCACAGGAGTTTTCCTCTCTTCTGGACATGGCCTACTTGGGCAGACTGGTGCCGGGCAAACACGATTTCACACGTGTCATCGCCGCCGCAGACAGCCTGCAGATGTTCGACGTGGCTGTCGGTTGCAAGAACATCCTGGACCAGCTTGTGAAACAATCTGAAGATGCTAAGCTTCACACAGACGTTCCAATGAGTGAAACACAAGAGCAAAGATGTCTTGATGGTTATGGTCCAGAGTCTGTGTCAGTGAGACATGAGGAAAATATGTGTCCAAGAAACACACTCGAGTCAAAAAATGGTAATTTTTATTTATTTTAACTTTAAATCTAATAAATAAGCTACTAAAGACAAACGTATGAATATTTTATCTAGTTATTAATCGGTTTAACATGCAGTAATTTCAGACAGTTTATTAACTACTATAAATGTCATTATCAGGATTCAGTAAAATTAGTTTATAATCCAGAAATATTTTGAAATAAATAAAAACCCCCATCTGTCATTAACTGATGGTGTCAGTTGTGGTGTGCAATATTGTTTGACCAGAAGATGGCGCTGTGGAGCTTCTTTCTCACAAACGTGAGGCTCTCATCAGGACCCTGCAAGACATCCGGCCGTGGATTAACATCCTTCGTACCTGGGACACACTATCAAGCCAGCAACAGCGTGTGAGAATTGTGGACATACTTTTGTTTCTCGGTCATCCATAAACTGAAATAAGAGCACAGTCATAGCACCGAGATCTGGGATTGCTCAGGATCATAACGGATGATAGGACACCCGATCATTACCAGCTTAAATAACAATTACTTTAGCTAATAAGGTGTCATTCAGATATGTATTGTTAGCGAAGTCCTTTGAGCTTTATCATTTCCTGCCTAGATGTTGCTGACATGTTTTGAAGGAGATCCAGACGTGGACGTAGTTTTCCAGCGTCTCTTGGACCAGGTGAAAGATGGGTGTGGCGTCGCAGTCCAGGGTGTTGTTATGATGCTGGACCGGATAAAGATCCTAAAGCCTGATGTGGAGTCAGTGGAGGAGAAGGAGCAGACAGGACCTGACCTCAAAGGTAAACTGATGAAGCCATTTATACAACAGTGCTGTAGTCCTGATTCTGATTGGTCAAAAGATAAATTCGGTTTCATCATTCATTAGTGTGCTCATTCTTATATGTTAACTCAAATACATTGTATACTGTCCTGTTTTTAAAAATGACCCAAATGTTCATATTTCATAGTCTGAGGAGGTTTCACACGTACACTCTCTGTCACAGGGCGAGCCGAGGTCGAGGTTGCTGAGTCTACCGGATATCAGCGCGAGGTCGCTTCAGACCTAAAATGCTACCTCACAGGTGTGGAGAATGTGTCTGAACTGCTCACTCGGGCAGCGGACAGATGCAAGAGCGAAGATGTAAAGCAGGTGTGTAACAATCTCTCCAGCACTCAATTTGATGTCTCAAGTAGAGGTCTGTGAAACACATCCAGGGGGTCCACAGTTTTTAAAATGTTTTTTAGTTGAAATACTAAAACGTTAATTATCAAAGTTATAGAGTGTTTAGAGTTTATGGATGTTTATATTGAATTGAACCCAATCAGAACCTACACGCTACCTTTTTTAAGGGTTTATCGGATACTGTGGATTACCAATGATTTGAAAACAATATTACTAATAAGATCTTAATTTTAGGGGTGAATTCCATGTTGCAGGTTCTGCTGGAGTGCAGTGGAGAGCAGAATCATGGGCAGGAGCAGAGGAAGCTGCTGAACATGCTCACTGAGAGAGGTATAGAGGAAAAGTCTGTACTGCTGCTGCTAAAGGAGGCTGAGGACAGCGGGACAACTCCTGCAGGTACCCTGTCAGATACACACACACACGCACACAGAGTGTTTATTATTAGATAACGCTTGTATCGTATGTGATTTTTGTCAGATAGAAGGACGGACGACCGCATCGGTGCGTCTCTGTTAAGATCTTTCCAGAACAGACTGTGTGCGCTGAACCTGGAGGCCCAGATCATCTGGCAGAGTTTAGAGGAAGGACCAAGCATCCCGTCTGACCAAAAAGAGGTAACACACACATTATACACTTTCCCAAGTAACTGTAAAAGCGTTTCTGGACAGTAATGTGTGTATATATATATATATATATACGTATATATATATATATATATATATATATATATATATATATATATATACGTATATATATGTATATAGCACATATCTAGTAGGTGTTTTTACAATGCAATGTGCATTAGTGTCTATTTTATTATTTGTGCTTATTAAGCTAAGATTAGATAAGATATACCTTTATTCATCCCACATTGGGGAAAAAACATAGCTAGTCTCATGAATGGGCAGATTTTGTTAAAAACTGATCAGCCAATCACAACCTCGATGTTATGACATCATCCAGTCATTCATATAAAATGACCAATTTAGATACCTGTTAAACTATTAAATTACTTTATAATAAACTATTGCATTATATTATACAATATATATATACACACATATATATATATATATATATATATATATATATATATATATATATAAATACTGTATATAATCTCTGTTCAGATTGAGACTCTGTGTGTGTGTGTGTGTGTGTAGGTCCTGCAGAAAGAGTCTGATGGTCAAATGGAGACGTTGCTCGGAGTTACTTTGGATGGAGGTTTGGTTCAGCCTCTGACTGTATGGAGGCTCTTGTTCTGGTGTGCGACTCACAGCCCAGAGCTCCACAGTGTTACACAGGAAATCAGGGCGAAACCAGAAGCTCAGCAATTTATCCACTTGGGTATAATGACTTTTTTTTTGTTTTTGTTTTTTTTCCAGAATTTTATTTATTCCTCAAATTAAGAAGTCAAACACAAACATGCTCAGTGCTCTAAATCTGTCTAAATGTAACACGTCTAAATCCTATCACTATCAGTAGTTTTTCTGTATCTCTGTAATGTGTTGTACTTTTTTTTAATCTCTCTAGTTGCCCGAGTGGATGCCTTGTTCAAGCACAAAAAGCTCATTCTAGAAACAATCAATGAAATCCCTGACCTGGAAAGAGCTGCGGGCGATATGGAACACGATAAAGACGTCCGTGAGGTGAGTGAGTGTGTGGGATACACTGCAAATCGAACAGATTAGTCTCAGCTTCTCTGTAGATGTGTTGAGATGGACGATAGCATCACGCGCTGTGCTCCGTCTACACTACCCGACCTACACATCTCCAGAAGGCGAAGGTGAGAAAAAAGTCTGTTCCCGTTGCCGACAGGAAGACGTTTCCGGTCACTGACATTTCCGGCAAACAGCACAACATCAGAATAGTTGCAGTCTCTCTGGTTAAAAATGTATAAAAATGTTAAATCTGGAAGTAAAGAAAGAGAGCGTGCTGAAATTGGAATATAACTGATGATGGAATAGTGGAGTTACTGTTAGCTCCATGGTAAAATCATGGTATTATACAAAACATGTTGCCAGTAAACCACAAAAAAAAACACTTTGTTACTAAATGCGTTTCATGCACATCTCTCAGAAACGAACCTAGAATCATGAATAATGATGGGGTTGGTAGTGAACGCATTAGTACTTGACATAATTTGCTCATGAATTTGTGTTACTGTGTCAGTTCCTGCAGAGCTGCCATGGTGCCGACAAAGAAACGGAGACCATGCAGCAGGTTCTGGAGCGAGTACTGAGCAGAGAATTGCAGCACGTACGGACGCTTTGTCAGCTCCTGTCCACCAGCCAGACGAGCTTCCCCCAGCTTTCTGTCCTCATCGAGGAGCTTGGCCATGTTGGTAAGGCTTTATAATTTATAATGTTGGCTGTATGCATTAATCCAAAGGGGAAAAAAAAGAATTGATGGGATTTGTTTTATAAGTACCAGGTAAAATCTCTGTACTGTCAAATAGATGCAGAGCACAATAAGGAGACTGAAGGCTCAGAGAAGGAGGAAGAGGACAAAAAGGAAGATCGCAAACACAGAAGGAGGAAGCGAGTGGTCGTGTCCTACAGCTGCCCATGGTGTCACAAGAACTTTGACTTCAAGTGTCGTCTGCTGAAGCACAAGAAGCGGTGTGCGTTCTGTCCAGATAGAGTGCAGCGCTGCACCGAGTGCTCTGCCAAATTTTCGTCGGTCACGGCCCTGCAGCAGCACCGAGCCGAGGTGCACAACGGCCCTCCGGTTAAGAGGAAAAAAGTAGAACCGGTGACGTGTGAGCTGTGTGGAAAGGCCTTTAAACACCCTTCTGGTAAGCACAGACACACACAAACACACATTAATAAGGTTTTGGTATGTGTGTGAAAGTTAAAGGGACGTTCTGGCATTAAGTGCAATTAAGTAAATTATATTACTCAGGTAGGTTGGCTCATATCTGTCGCTGTTAATTCTCCAAAACAACCTGATGTGAGTTATAACAGTGCTGATCTAGAATCAGTTGCCACTCCTTCCTGTACACGAAGGAGATAACGAAAACCCGTCCTGGATCAGAAGCGGTGCTCTCGGATAGTTTAGGTTTGTTATTGTGTCGCAGGTCTGTTGTACCACAGGCGCACTGAGCATTTGGAGGAAAGGCCCTACGCGTGTGAGGAATGCGGCACCAAGTTTGCCGCCAACTCGTCTCTAAAAAACCACATGCGGCTGCACACGGGGGAGAAGCCGTACCACTGCAAACACTGTGACATGAGTTTCGCCGTGGCCGCAGCGTTGTCCTACCACACCAAGAAGAAACACTCAGAGGGTAAGACAGCACACAACACCTACACACCTGTCTCAACATGTCTTTACCTGTGTCTTCCTATGTCTCCTATACCTGTCTCTACTTGTCCTGACCTGTCTTTTTCTGGTCTCCTGTATTTTTCTTTACCTGGCCTGTGTCTTCTTGTATTTGCACGTCTCCTTGTCTCAGCTAAGATGTATTTCCATGTGTCTGTCTGTCTCAGGTAAGATGTATTCGTGTCAGTACTGCTCAGCTACGTTTGCGCAGTCCATCGAGCTGACACGGCACGTGCGCACGCACACCGGAGACAAACCCTATGTGTGTAGGGAGTGTGGGAAAGGCTTCAAACAAGCCAACGGGCTCTCAGTGCACCTGCAGACATTCCATAGTGAGGACACACACACACACACACACACACACACACACACACACACACAGCAATATTCCTTTCTGTATCTATAATTTACTATTATACACCAATGACTAAACAATCCACCGAATCCCGTCTCCCCATTACAGATATCTCAGACCCACACGACTGTCAGAAGTGTCGCGTTAGCTTCAGTAGTCTGGAGAAGCTTCGAGCGCACATTTTGGAGGTTCACCCTAAAGAGTTGCACCAGTGTCCCGAGTGCAAAAAGATCTTGAACACAGCGGCTCAGCTGGAGAAACACATGAGCGTCCACGATGGTACCAAACCCTACAGCTGCCAGAGCTGCCAAAAATCCTACCAGGTGAAGACGTGCGACTCAATATTATAGCATGACATCTGCATCAGCTTATTTTTTTTGCTTTTGGTCAGACTGTAATGAATATCATTGTGTGTGTGTGTGTGTGTGCATCTTTTGTTCTGTGCGTATCAGACTCTTTCGGGGTTGTGGTACCACAATCGCACCACACACCCAGACGCAGTGACGACGGAGGGCAGTCGCTCGATTTCACACCTCCTGCACTGTAAAATCTGCGATAAGACATTCTGCAACAGGAGCAGCTTGTTTAAACACAATATTACCAAACACCCAGGTGAGAAAGGACCCCGGTGTTTATCGCCTGTCTGTAATTCAGTTCATTGCATATTCATGCGTAACAGTTACATGGGGTTTGAATTTTAGTGTTATTCTTTTTAAAGAAACCCGTGCTGCGAGTGAAGGGGGTGAAAAGGAAGCACAAGAAGGTAAATATTTTACCAATCTTTTGACAAAATAGAAATAAGGGACTCTGTTAAAGGTCGTTGGGTGTGTACCAAATATATACCAAAAGCCGGCCTTGGTGGCTTAACACATGGAAGAAATGAGACTTTGTTTTGATGAAATATTCGGCTCGAATACACTTCGATGTGTGTGTGTGTGTGTGTTCCTCTCAGATGCCGTTGTGTGGAGGTGTGTGTACTGTCCTCATGCTATGAGCAATGAGCAGGAGTTGCAGCAGCACATGTTGAGCGAACATGTGAGCCAGCAGGGATCTGTGCTTGTCTGCGCCGTCTGCACGCTGTCCTTTCTCTCTGAAGCAGAGTTCGAGCAGCATTTCCTCATTAATCACGTGCAGCTTGTCCAGGAGGAGGTGTTAGAGTCTCATTGCCCCGCCTCCCAAATGGTAACTCCTCCCACTAGCACAGGCCATGTTTGTGCTCACGGTGTACAATTCTAAATTGTTTTTAATTACTGAAAAACAAAACAGTTAAACACATTAACTCCTGATAAATAATTAAGGTTCTGTGAATACGGAAATTGTGATCATTGGTGTTTGGCTACTTTTAATAAGTTTTATATTGAACTACAATACTGAATGTCTTGCACATTTTGTTGCATGTAATGTAACATCTCACAATCAGGTGATCCAGACAGAAGATGCCTCGGCTGAAGGGACGGAACAGATCGTAGGGCTCGACCAATCACAGCTGGCCGGATCTCAACAGGTGTTTGTTGCTCTAGGAGACGGCGGGGAGGCGGCGGCCGACACGGGGATCGTGGCCGTTAACATGGAGGACTTGCTGACGGGACACGTCACGCTGATCTGTGAGGAGAACCAGTAGAGTTATGTTTACACAGGAGCACAAATGTGTTGGCAAAACACACACACAAACACCACACATCTTACATCATATTTTTTAAAGCATATATTTATACGTCATATATTACAAATCCTTAATAACCTGAAAACACACAGCTCATGGTGCAGATTCAAGTCTTTAGCTCTTCAGGATAATGGAGGTTCAGAGTGTGTGTGTTTGCACCACATGTCATATGTGAGATGAAAGAGGACCAGATGGCAGATGGAAAGATGACAGCACGGTTCAGGCTGCTGCTGATGACCAAGTTAAATCAACTGTTTTTTTTTTTTGTTTGTTTGTTTTTTTGTTTTTTTATAATCATTTTATATAATGTTTAAATTGCTCAACTGAGGAGACAGCAAATGCTTTTTTAGCTGCAAATACAGAAGCCTGTAATATTTTTTTTTTATTTTAACATCTTACCGTCTCCGAGGAGCTTTATATATTTATATGTGCAGGAAACGAAGTGTTATTGATTTATAAAGCAACTACAGTAATGAATGCTGTGTGTGTGTGTGTATGTATGTGTGTGTGTGTGTGTGTGTGTGTGTGTGTGTGTGTGTGTGTGTGTGTGTGTGTATGTGTATATGTATGTGTGTGTGTGTGTGTGCATGTGTGTGTGCATGTGTGTGTGCATGTGTGTGTGCATGTGTGTGTGCATGTGTGTGTGCATGTGTGTGTGCATGTGTGTGTGCATGTGTGTGTGCATGTGTGTGTGTATGTGTGTGTGTATGTGTGTGTCCGTGTTCACCCAAAGTGCCCTGTCTCATTCCTTTTAGTCCCACAGACACCGCAGCTGTATAGAAATAATGCTATTTATCTTTGACTATTTTCATTTCAGTCACATCACAGGCTAAAAGTCTATATTAGAAAATAATGATGCATTATCTAGCTAAATATGACCAGGTTTTAAAAATAATTCATTCACACGGTAATATTTTGAAACAATACTTTATTGCTGCTGTACATTTATACAAACCATCAACCATGATTTAACCCTTTTATCCCTAATCCTGAAAATGTGTATTATATTCTTTAAAATCTCTCATTGCAGTGTGAGTTCTGACCGTAAAGCCTACGCTGGTCGTTGACTCGTCCTCTGAGGGGTCATCGAACAAACCCCAACATGAGCTTATTACACACAAGGCAACTGAGCCCAGGACTGAAAACTGCACTTTACAAAGTCTAGTGTATAAAACCCTCCCTTCAGAGATCACCCGCTTAATGACGTAACAGTATATTAAGGTAGTTTTAGGAAATCTTTGTGCCAGAAAGTGTTTTCATCCTAGTAGAAATCGTCTTCACGTGTAGTGTCCTTTAGTATGAACATCCAGTTCAGCAAACACAAAGGTGACCATTATTTGAGCGCATAATGCCTAAATATCTACACACAGCAACAGGGTTTTTTTGTGTTGTGATTCCTTTTAGCGTGTAACATCAAGCTGAACTATGTAAAGCACCTCAGGGGTCTCCGTTATCGTCCGTGATGATGTACGTATAGGCTTGCATGTGTACTGTGCACGTGCATGTTTGTACACGTATTAACGTGGAATTCTCTGAGGTTTGTCTGAACGCTATTCGTACAGGCGACTTAGAACGTACCTGTGACAACAAGGGCTATATTTATGCATTATTATTATTGTAACAGACATTACAGAATAATTTCATCATTCTGCCCCTTTTTGCCATGTCTCACATTTTTAATGCGCACGTTTAGAGTATTATTGCTAACTGGAGACAGGCGCTATTTTAAAGGTCACACAACGGCGGCTATCGTTACCAGAAAGAAACAAAAAACAGGGCAACATTTACCTCAGATGGTCCTCAGAAACACTCACATACTCACAGCATGCATATAGAGGATATCGTTCCTGCTTCGCACTCGAGAGCACCATAAACGTTAAGAAAACTCAACAAACTGAAGTGTAGCATGTGGTTAAAATTCCTTTCTGTGCAATACCATAGTAAAAGGTTAGGAAATGATCATAAATAGTTATTAATATTGACAATAAGTGGTAAGTGGAAGCATAATACAGCTGTTAAGTTTCAGACGTACACACGTTATTCCATCCACGAACGTACTTCTCAAATAAAGTCCTTTAAGCAAACACGCAAAAGTATAAGATTACACCTTAATATATTATAATAACAAAATGTGCGATTTTACAGATGTCACGTTTTATGTGCAGCTGCTTTTACGTACAGAGTCTTTAAATAAAATATAAATATTTGGGTTTAACATGACAGAGGAATATGGATGACAAGCATAAGTGACTGAGTTAGCTCATTTAGCTTATCCTAGTTGTTAAGTGTTTGATACAGACAGTGTCGAGGCACGGTGATAACTGGAAGTGTTAACAAAAATCTCAGTTCATTTAAAATTACACTGTAATTATACTTGGCTCTGAGTTCCGCCATGTCGGAAACCCTCAACATCGCATCACAGTTTGTGAAATCAAGTTGTAAGAAGACCACATGAGTGATGCAGATCATTTTGGAACTCTTAAAAGGCAGCAAATGTCCACCTTGTATTGTGTCAGTTTGAGTTTGCCGTGCGCTTGTTCACATCGTTAGCTTCTTCTTAGGCAGGAAGGTGTTTGTGATTTGGTTCATCACCACCAGCGCGGGGAAGGGAGGGAGGATTAAGAAGGCGTACCAAATCGGCCCCTTGACGGTGGCCTGGAACCAGTCGCTGAATAAGGCCGCGGTGACGGTGACTGTGGCCAACAGGTAGGCCACGAGGCCGCAGGTGGCATGGTAGAGCCGCAGCCGGGGCACAGAAACATTGTGGATGAGCTTGGGGAAGAGCAGGCACACGCCACAGGCCGCCTGCAGCACGGTAACCACCAGTGTCCCGACCCCCAGCAGGCTATGCCAAGTGTCCAGGTGGGGGTGCTCCGACTTCCTCTTACTGGCCACCATGAAACCGAGGCCCATGGCTGCAAAAAGCAGCAGCAGCACCTGCACCACCCAGTGTGTGCGGACCTTTCCTTTACGAGACTTGAAGCAGCATGGAGATCCCTCAATCGAGAAGAGCAGGATCCCCTCTGTCATGCACAGGCAGAACTGAAAGGGAAAAGAAAAGAGTTAAGTTCACATGGTTTAATGGCACACACATCTTTTCCTACTGTTGCTTCTGTAGCTGTCAGTCAGAGTGAAATAGACATGGCCTCAGACTTCACACAACTAACACCATGTTCACACTAGTAGGGACGGTGTCGCTTGTAAGTGTGCACTATCCAGCATTCTGGCATTTGTTGTTTTTTTATTGTTTATATTAGCAAAACCCTAACTGATCATTTTTAGTCTTTGCAAAGTCGTTTTTCTTCTAAAGAGTAAATAGGAGCAGTTTGCAGCTAGACACTATAGTTGTGAGACAAGTAAAGAAACGTTTCAGGGAAACATTCCCCTTTGTTGCTATTAAAACGTAGCAGTAAAACACAATAATCCAGAATGAACTTTAGTCCAGTACACCGAGTTTGCTTACATGTACAAACTGGCCAATAGTCTAAATAGTGATGTGATATAACAATCAATTAGTTAGTAATCCCTTCAAACCTTTGACTAGAAAAAGCATAAATTTAACACCGCTGTTGATGGCTTCAGGAAGGGAAACTGTAAGTCACACCATCACTGGGGTTTTATTATTGGCACCCTTTCTTCCACACAGTACAATAGGAGGCTGTGTACTGATGAGGAGCAGGAAGGTCATGGAACGCTGCTCAGCTTATCACTGAGATGGAAAAGCGTTCTGCTTTTCTTCTTGGGTCAGTCGTACCTATAGACCCGAGGCCGGCACGCAGAAGGGAGAGGTGCGAGCCTAATTATCACACTGATCCGCCGTGTACGATTCATAATTCAGGAACGTGATGCATTATTCATCGATTAGCCTCGAGGCTGGCTGCCAGTTAGTGATTCATCATCCTCGAACAAAAGAAAAAAGAAAAAAAAAGAAATGTAACAATGCAAAAGACTGGCAGAGACAAAAGGGAAGAAAACAAAAAAGAATAAGGCCAACGTTTGGGTTAAAGCTGTTTGACGTGAACTTACCCCTAGTGACATGCAGAGTGGGTGCCAAGAAAAGAGACCTGCAAATAAACAAATGAGCACCTGAAGGGTCAGTGTGAACATAGAAGATGATCATGATTTGCATTTTTTTTTTTGCTTCTTCAAATACATTTCGACCCTTAAATCTGCTTGTGTGATTTACTCTCTCGATCCCAGATCACTAGATGATAACCGAGCCGACTGTGCGGCCGATCCGGGCCTCTGATCGTCCCCGAAAAAATGCGATCCTAATTTGTACCTAATTAGTGGGAGGGACCTTGTGCAATGTGGGGTGAGGCACAAGTCGTGTGTGAAAGACTGAGCAAAGACAGTGACTCTGTGTTTCCTTTCATGTGACGTCACACCTCTTTGTTTTGTGTGTCGAGTTGATTTGGGGATGTGAGGACTGAAAGTGATACAACCTGAGGACGGTGTAAATGTTGTGGCCCAGGTGATCTTTTAGCAGGTGCTCCAAATCCAGTCTAACAATCACATCCGCTGTCTTGGAAATATCAAACGCTTTCTCTGTGCGTCACGCCGTCCCAATGCTGTGCGCATTTCTGCTTTTTCACAGAACTTTCATTTCCGCCTTAGCTCATATCATATATCATAAGTTAGGTCAAGCCTGTATACACTCGGCTTTTGCCTAAAGTTACTACTACTTTTTTTTTTATCCCATCTCCTACATAAAAGCAATAATCTGAATCTTGTTCTGAACATTCCAGACTTTAAGCAGTTTAGCTGGTTCTCTGATGCAGTTCTGAAAAGGCACGGAGAAACCTTGAGGCAAGTGTCAGCAGGAAAAAAGGAACAAAAACAAATGCAGAGTGCATAAGTATTTATTTACCCCTTTTTCCACATTTTGTTGAGTTACAGTCTGGTTAATAGCTGTTCACTCAAATTTGTCTGTTCTGAACTGAGTTTATTTCCTAACAGGGATTACTCCTATTAAATGTTATCTTTTGATGAATTTTTATGATTTATAATACATAGTTTAGTTTAGTTTAGAGATTAAGCACGTTTTAATCTGTAAAACAAAAATGGTGGTGGGTGATAATTGGTATTGCTATTGTTATACAACAATGTTGTTCAGACTCAGTAATGCAGAAGTCTCAAAGAGACACCGATGGATCAATTAAATATGGAACAAAATTTATATAAAAAATAATAATTTAGGATGCCTAAGACTTTATGTACTTTAATAAGAAGACTGTAATACTTTAATTTTTGTTGTAGATCTATAATGAACTTACAACACTATTGTAATATATAATGAACTTACTACTACTACTACTACTACTAGTAGTAATAGTAGTAGTATTTATTATTATTATTATTATTATTATTATTATTAAGGTACAGAAGCTTCCTGAACCAGACTACAAAGGGTTAAGAAACTTAATAATAATAATATTTAGTATTATTATTGTTTAGTATTATTTATTCTGTGTTATTATTACTGTTATTACTATTGAATACTATAATTTATTATTATTATTATTATTATTATTATTAATAATAAAGTACAGAAGCTTCTTGAACCAGACTATAAAGGGTTAATAAACTTATTATTACTACTACTACTACTATAATTCATTATTCTTAATAATAATAATAATAATAATACTTATTATTATTACTACTACTACTACTACTACTACTAAAGTACAGAAGCTTCCTAAACAAGACTATAAAGGGTTAATAAACTTACTTTTTCTATTATGATTATTATTAATAAACCAGACTATAAAAGTTAATAAACGTATTTATTATTATTATTATTATTATTATTATTATTATTATTATTATTACCCAGACTATAAAGGTCAATACCCAGACTATAAAGGTTAATAAACTTATCCTTATTATTATTAATACCCAGACTATAAAGATTAATAAACGTATTTATTATTATTATTATTATTATTATTATTATTATTATTATTATTATTGATTCGCAGACTACAAAGGTTAATACCCAGACCATAAAGGTTAATAAACGTATTTATTATTAATATCAATAACTCAGGCTATGAAGGTTAATAAACTTACTTGTTCCCGGTCTGGACAGGACGCCAATCAGCGCGGTGAAGCCAAGAGCGACACAGTGCGCGGTCACGAGAGCGATTTTGCGCATGCACGCGTACAGCCAGTACTCGCGCATCCCGAGACCCTCACCAACAGGACTGTATTCCATCTTCCTCTCCGTCTGTGTGTGTGTGTGTGTGTGTTAGACCGGGCTCCTGCTGCCTCTTCTTCCTCTCCTGATCACTCTGACACCCGGACAAAATGTGAGCCGACACATGAGCCGACACACAGGTGACACTTCCGGGTTCGGTGGATGCATCAGATTCACTTAACCGTATCGTTTAAATAACTCAGTTAACCCAATAAGTTAACACGTATTGGGTACAGAGACACCGATAAACATCGAGTTTCTCTCCTTATAGGAACTCGTTACTGGACAACGGGGGGACATTTTAAATACCTTCATAGAAAAAAAAGTGTTACGTCACGACTGGTCCATCCCACAAGGGGGGGGAAAGAAATGTGTCGTGTCTGTGGGCGATACCATTATGAAGATACAAATAGGGGGCGATTTACCCATCTCAAGCAAACTCAAATACTACTACTACTATTATAGCCACTACTGCTGTCAGACATTACAGTATTTACATTTCATTACAAATGATATTACAGTAACAATACACACTCGTGGTCAAGTATAAAGAATATTTTAATCCATTTTTATAAATCAACATTTATATAGCAGCATGTCCAGTAGATTGTGAGGTATTTCTGAATTCACGGAGAAATTCACTCCCCCATCATCTGCCATTCACTCACACTCACATTCATATATTGGCTTTTTTTAAAAGGAACATCGTCGGCATAATGATCCACACTGGTCTAACGCTTCCAGACTCTCAGACACACAACGCACCTGAACTCGCACCCACCCACACACGCAGACACAAACACACACACGTCTGGAGACTTGGGTCCACAGTCCATAGTTTGTAGTGCTCCCCAGTTAGTGGCTTGCTCAGCGATGGAGTTTTGGCTGTGGAGAAAAGCAGGCAATCAGCATCATGGAAAGGCAGCTTACAGTCAGTTGTCTGTTCAGAAATTAGATGGAAAGGTTAATTAACTCTAAAACCTTAAGTATCATAGCTAGCAGTGCATCTGTAGATCAGCAAGTCACGTGTGCGTGTGTTTCTGTAATAACCAGAAGTTGATCACCGATCAAATCAAACACGTTCTGCACTCTATCTTGCCCCTTGTATTAGAGCAAGGCTAACACGATTACCACAAAGCCTTATCCTAACTCTGACCAACTTCACTTTTACTCACTGTACCCGTTAGGCCTTTGGTGTTTAGCTAAGTTTGTGGCTCAACTCTGATGTTGCCACTTTTAGTGCAACCACAGGAAATACAAAAATGTGTTGCATGTCTTGAATCCAAAAATAAAAAGCCTTCACAGACTGGATGTGATATGAATCTACCTCTGAATAAAAGCAGAAACCGCTGCAATTTGCACATCATATTGGTACCTGGATGAATCGATGACGATTCCATCGCTGCTGTATAGTTATCCCTCCACTATTGGCATTTCTAAACTTTTATTATAAACTAAATGACAAAACCAATTAAAATACAAAGCAATTTTGTGCCCTGAAAACTGTTAAACTGGAACTAAACACAAAGAGACTGAAGACAACTGCACAGAGAATTGGGGCTGGTCACTGGGTAGCAGTGCAGAACATCTTTAAGCTTATTTGAATTTTATTTTGTGCATCAATTCATATGCATTAAGTTCTCGGTGTTAGAAATGTACGCAATAAATGTGGCCATAGAGCTAGAGGGATCACAGCACTAGTGCGATCATTTGATACGTGAAGGCACTTTAAACCGAACAGGCACGCTCATCCTGGTTTACACACTCACCTTGGGAGCACTGAGCTTCTTCTCCCCTCCTACGGGCAGCGGTGTTCCTTTGCGTTCTTTCCAGGTGTAGAAGCCGGAGTGAGGGGGGGTAGGCAGCCGGTGCGCTTTGGAGGGGGGAGATGAGTCGCTGCTCTTGCGTTTCTTGCCCAGGCCTCTGTGCTCATATCCTGGAGGCCTGCCGTGGTGTCCTGAGTTTCCTGCTCGCCCAGATGCGCCTGGCTCCGTGGGCGAGGTTCGGCCCGGCGCGTGAGTCCGCTTAAATGGCCACGGCTCAGCCCGGCTCTGCTTGTGACCCGGCGACAGCGAGCCGTTTGTCTGTCCGTGAGATGATGGTGGCGCTAAAGCTGGAATCTGAGCCGGCGCCGTTTTGCCAGATCCGAGCGGTCGGGCTCCCGGGCTCACACAGTTCCTGTCCGGGCTGACCGTACCGGCCTCGCTCAGAGAGCCTTTCCGCTTTGCGGGAGCGGCCGGATCAGCCCGCTCCGTTTCCCTGAGACGCAGCTGCTGCTTGCTGGGTCTGCCGATGGGGTTTCGAGACCGCCCCGTTCCTAGCTGCGTGGCAGTCTGAGCGGGTTTGGAGTGCGCTGTGGCCTGGGAACCTCCAGATTTCTCAGACTGAGCCGAGGCCCTGCTGCTGGAGGAGCTGTCCCTGGCTGCTCCGTGTGAAGAAAATGAAGACGACTTGAGGGAGCTGGCACTGGGATTTCCTGCCCTCTGCTTGGAATGATGGGAAGTGAAAGTTGGGGAGGAGGGAATGGCTGAAGGCTTGGCTGAGGAACCCTGGGACTGAGGCTCGGATGCTTGAGGTATTTTCCTAAGGAGGGGGAACATTAGAAATATAATTATAGAGAGTTTGTCTGGCTTTGATGCTGGACACTTCTGTTAAACAGAGATTTAAAAAAAGGGCAACATTTGGCTTACATGCTTATGCATGTAATTAGAGGCACCAGGAGTAAACATGTTTTACCAGAGAAATCCAGAAAAACAAACATCAAAACTCAGTCCGCAACCGTCTGATTATTTTCCGGTTTAAATGACAAGTCCCTCTGGACGTTACTATAGAAACAATGACTTTAAATAAGTTAACGAAAGGAAATGAAGCCAGGGGTTGAATGAAGGAGACACTGACTTCCACAGGTGAGCGCTGAGGTGACTCTCCACCATGGCACTCACAGCGGACCGCAGGTGATGAAGCCGCCTGTCGAACGTGAAGACTCCGTGACCCAGAGCAAAACTACCAAACGTACACACCTGAAAGGAAAAAACTATCAGTTTGTTTCTCATACATACAGAACGGCTCTGGACAAACATGCTATAAGTTGTGCAAAACCGTTAAGATGTAATTGATCTTGTGAAGTAGTTAAAGACAGGTTTGTTTCACAGACGACTCCTCGGGTCGTCACGGACTCTCGAAACATTTATTAAAAACCAGACTCGGCACATCTGATTTGACTTACACACTACTGTGACCAGCCAGGTGTGTTAGCCCTGGAATGTCAGCTCATGGTTGTGCTGGACAGTAGATTGAAAACTCAGACAGACGTTTAATCAGTTTTGTTTCAACAAGGACACGAATCTCAAAGAAAAAGGTAAAAGGAGGACAGAAAACGCAGTGGAAGAGCCAGGGAACTGTCTGCATCTGATGATCAATAGTTAAAGGTCATTTCCTTAAGGGACAAAAAGAAATCCAGACAAATGCTTGCTTAGCATCTGGCACCAACGTCAAAACCTCGCCTGTGAGACGTCTTAAGGAATGCTAAATCTCATCCAACTCAGTGGACGGATGAACGCTGACGAATATAAAAAAATTTATTTAATTAAATTTCATTAAATAAGTGATAAATCCTGGAAGTTAAATGAACGTGACCTTATCATTCCTGTTTGTGTTTGTGTATAGAAATACGTAAGATTAGGTACCGCGAGTGGTTTGGGATGCCAGGGACTGGAGTGCCAGTCGGCAGGTTCGTCGTTGACCTCTCCTTCGCTCTCGTCACTGACTGAGATTCGACCCTGAGTGAGAGGGGAGGGCGCCCGAGCCACACCCTCCTCCCGAACCACCCTCTCCTCCTCGGGGGCGTTCTCCGATAACGTTCGCGTCCTGTTAAGAGTCACACACACGAGATATTATACGCCACCCAAATATACCCGTGTTTTCTCTGACTCAGGGGGTGAGATTCATACTCGAAGTGCTCTGACTTGGGCTCTTACCTGAAGGCAGGAGAGTTGCTCAGGGGTCTCCTGCATTGCGGCGAGGCGTTCGGCTCACGGGGAGTCTCGGGGCTCTGGGACTGCGGGGCCGATTCCTCATGGCTCTGAGCGCTGCGTTCTCGGTTTTTCGAGCTCATCTTCAGCTCCGCCACCAACTGATCAAAGTTTTTACTTCTTCCCATGACTTTTCGCCGCTCGTGAATGGAGTGGATCTGAAGGAGGGAAAGAGAACGATTGCATTCGGCTAAAATTGTATTCAGCTAAAAAACGGACATCAGGATTTCTGTAAAACAGCAGAGAGCTAGTTTATTTTTAAAGCTATGAACCAATTTAATACTGAAATCGAATTTTTTTTTTTTTAAATCAATGATTTCTGGTTGCTTGAACGTCTGAAGGTCGCTGTTCATTAGATAGTTCTTTATTTATTTTTTTAAAAGCTCAGCGCAATCTGCAGAAATACCCACACACATTTTTTAAAACTTATTTGCAGTTATTCCTTTCTTCATTTCTCTGGAATATATAAAAAATAAATATAGCACTGTTAACCAAGCTGGAAAGAGGGTCATTTCCTGTAATTCCTTCCTCATTTCCTGTAAGTCATGTCCGTGTAACTTCCTGTCAGCCTATAGACGTAGACATTCGTTTCAGAAACAGCTGTTTAACCTCAAGGAGCACAGCACTCTCTCTCTCTCTCTCTCTCTCTCTCTCTCACACACACACCACACACACACACACGTTTAAGAAAGCAGAAACTAATCTACCTCCACATAGTTTTGCACATATAAACCCTATAATTTATTTTTATGAGGCAATCGTTAGGTTTCACAGACTCAAAACCTAATTTTAGCAGCTGATGTAGTCATAACTGAGCCAATATTTTAGCAGTTAATATATACATTAGGTTTTCTTATTATTAAACCTCATGTCCACTAAACGAGGAGGAGGAGGAGACGAGACTCACATTGCAGGTTAACAGCCGTGTACAAACTTTCTTCCTCTCCGGATCCAACACACCGCAGTGTTTATCCAGGTCACACTGTTTTTCTGCATGAAGTGGAGATATTTTTGTCCTTATTTGAGTTATTTTTTATACGTTTTAAATTAAGCGTAATAACAGCTACAAGATGAAAAAGAAGGAGAATGTAATGCATGTCAAATATAGCAGCGTGAAAAATATAGGGTGTCCCTAAAGTCCCCAAACACAGGGGAAGTGAACACTTACAGCAAAATGTCTACCAACGTATTTCGTTATTACACGTTTTGTAATTTATTTATTTATTTTTTTAATTCAGCTAGTCTTTATAAATGCCTTAGACAAAAGAAGAAACATGTTCATTTGTTCTATGTATAGAGATTTTTGGGACACCCTGTAATTAAGATTTTCCAAGAAACATCACACAAACAACATTCTACTTCGATGTCAGTGTGACGCAGCAACGCTTAACAGAAATACAAGCCGAACGGTCAGGGCACGTCATCTCATCTAGAGCTTACTTGAGGTTTTATATGGCCGGTTGCTGCGGGCGTGTGGTGTCGAGGCGTTGGCCGTGCCAGACTCCGCTCTCTGGGCTGGGGACTTCTCTGTGGAGCTCGGCGACGGTCGGCTGGGCGACGGGCCTCCGTAGGGCCACGGAGGGTCTCTGAGGCTTGGGGGAGGAGAGCTACGTGGGGGCTCCAGTGGTGGAGGCTGCTTGAAGACGGTGGACTCTGAGTGACCAGAACTGGACGTCTTTTCCAGAGGCGAAAGGCTGCATGAGGAAATGACAATTAACAAAACTTATTCAAGCTGACCTGGTTACGTCTGAGGATTAGTTTAATCTGTGTTCAGCTCTAAAAGGAAAAACACCCAAAATAAATTAACACGTCTTACCGAACTCCGTCTTTGGGCGTCTTGGTGTGTTTAAACTGAGGTGGAGTGGAGGGTGATTGGGGCGATGGGCGTGCCGCACCTCCTCCTCCTCCACTCTGGATCTTCCCGCTCCAGCTGCCCGTCCCGTGGCCGGTGCTGGTCGGGGCGTGTCCATGGCGTGCGTGCGAGCGCTGCTGGCCGGCTGGCGGTGTGGAGCGCAGGTGTGCATAGAGCTTCCCTACCGAGCCGTGCCTCCTCTCACAGTGCTTCTCAAAGGCCTGTGGCTTCACCACCTGACTGCAGTGGCTGCACACCACCAGGTAAAAGTCGTCGTGTCCCGGATAGTGACCGAAGATCGACATATCTGTGGAGATGATCGCTGATCTTGATTTTTTTTTTCTTTTCTTATGTTACACCATTGAA
The DNA here is from genome assembly GCF_022655615.1 of Tachysurus fulvidraco. Taxonomy (NCBI): domain Eukaryota; kingdom Metazoa; phylum Chordata; class Actinopteri; order Siluriformes; family Bagridae; genus Tachysurus; species Tachysurus fulvidraco. The sequence continues at coordinate 17,072,609 of NC_062519.1, forward strand.
TAGAAAAATAAAATTTCAATTGGACACTATAAGGGGTGAAAGCTTCCGCTTGCCACTGTACTTACAGCAGCCACGTTGATTCAAAAGTCAAACTGTAAGGAATTTATACACATTTTAGGGAACCGAAGACACTGGATGTGAAAAGAACAGAAAAGGATGAATCCATACCCTCCTTCCTCAGCGTCATGGTTTCCGTCGTTTTTTTGCCATTCTTGCTGCAGTCGTCCCCATCGGACCCTAAAAGAGAGAAAAAAACTCTTATAGCGATGATTGTGTAGTTACAGCTTGCTACTGAACAGCACTGTGATGTGATATCGGTGACGCTCTGCTCCCAATACTCCCTGGCCTAATTTATTGAACTTTAATAAATTATAGATAAAGATAAATTATAAATCAGATGCACACTGGGTAACTGCAAAAGATCAAGAATTACAGCTCTGTGGTAAACAAATGACGTTTTACTCTTAGCTCAGACTGGTATTTGTTTACGGATGCAAATAAGCCCAATATACAAATTCACACTAAGCATCTTAGCGAACCGTAGGGGAACAGTAAAGTCCGTGTCTTCGTTAAGCGTTCCCTACCAAACTGCACTTCCTTTAGACAGAGTCGTGTTTTCCAGGAAATAACGTCAGGATGCTGGCTTCCTTCTACGACAGGAAGTGGAGTGAAATTCTTGTGTGTCTACAAACATCATTAGGACAACAGTTTATTATTATGAGAAGCCTGTATAGTGCGTTGTTTTGTTTTCTTAGTGGTCATGGTGCATTTACAGATCATTGTCTTACATTGGGGTTTGATTTGAACCCTTGGGGTCACCGTGTGTTCAGGCGGCTTGTCTGAACAGATGTGGATGTGTTGAACACATCGTGTACAGTGTGTCCAGTGGGTACAGTACGGTGTGTATGGTGTGTCCATTTTGTCTGGTGAGTACAGTGGGTACGATGAGTACTGTGTGTCTGGTGGGTTCATATGTTGTGTCCGGTGGGTACAGTGAGTACGGTGGGTACAGTGTGTACAGTGGGTACAGTGAGTACGGTGGGTACAGTGAGTACGGTGGGTACAGTGTGTACGGTGGGTACAGTGTGTACGGTGGGTACAGTGAGTACGGTGGGTACAGTGAGTACGGTGGGTACAGTGAGTACGGTGGGTACAGTGAGTACGGTGGGTACAGTGAGTACGGTGGGTATTGTGTGTACGGTGGGTACCTGTAGCTCCAGGTACGTGTTAAGTGATGCGTTGTAGGTGTCACCATAACAAATCCCTCCGTGCTTCCTTTATAGGTGGACTACACAGGGTGGTGCAAGTGTCATGTAGTGCACTTAAGGTCTAAGAGGGAGCCATTTAAGATTCAGCCAAGGTTGTGGTGTGAGACACGGGACCCCGACATCAAACCAACAAGCGTCTTAAAGCGGGTGTGAAGCTGCCAGACGGAACACGGTTTGTACAAGTTAGCATCATGCTAAGCTTTAAGAGGGGTTAATACAAACTAAATCCTTCCCTAAATACGGAAAACCACATGGATTAACGGCGGAAGGTAGATATAAACACAGGACACTGTTGATCTTTCTTCTAGTTAGCATCTTAATGTCTATTAGCTTTATAGTTAGCATAAAAAAACTCCATAACCGGCGCGTTACTTTTTTTTTCCTCGCCTATATTCCGAAATAGTCCCGCCTCCTTCGCTGCGATTGGCTAGTACACACGGCCCCGCGCGTGAGTTACAACTATTCGCCAATGGTGTGGGAATAGGCGGTATGCGACTAACCAATTATTGCACAGGAGACGAGGTTTTGGCGGAATCGCGGTGGGAATAAAATAGCGTACCCCGGCGTCCTGTCGCGTACAGACGGAGAGCAGAGCTAGGCTAGCACCGAAAATACAACAGGGTTGCCAGATTGGTCGCTTTTTTGAAACAAATAATAGTTGAAAACACTTCCAGAGTGCTTCAAACCGTGTGAAAATTGTATCGAAATAACAACCGAGTATAATTACAGTCTATCTGAATTAGTATTTATTTATATAACTGTGGGATTTATAAAGCTTCCGTTTCTGAGGCATGATCTGGCAACCCTGACCTACAGTTAGTTCAGTGGCTAAGCTAAGCGTCTGTGCTCAAAGTTTTTACACTCGTAACAGTTTTCCAAAAAAACCCGATTGTGTGATATGCTTTCCTTTTACACTCGTGTAGTTTTATTCTCCTCACGTATTCGTGTTTTGACAACAAAGAGACGGTTTAAACGAACTAAAATAAAAAATTGAGCTCGCGCGACCTAATCCACACAGCGAGTAGGTACGAAGAGGACCTGAGGGAAACCACGGGAACCGGCCAGCGCTAGGACCTGGCAGGTTCTTTGTTTGGGTAACATTGGTTAGGGATGCCGTGCCTTTCCGCGAAAATAAACCACATCCGAGCGACTTTTTACACCGAAATATCAGGAAAAACGAGTGGAAACGCAATCACTCACCGTCCGATGCTGTCAGGTTAATCCTCTCTGCCCAAACGCTCCAGCTTTGACCCACGAAATCATCGAGACAAGGCACCCGCCGTTCCAGAGCAGCCATTACTTTAACTGCGCGTTCACGCACCGCCATCATCACGGCGCGGCGAGTCACTTACGTCATACTGCGCGCTCCCGCGAGCGGAGCCAGCATGCCCAGTATGCGCGCGCATGTGTGTGTGGACTTTTATTTTTTTATTATTATTATTATTTTTTTTATCTATCTTGACCTTTCTAACCCCAGATGTTCTAGTGTTTCTTTATACTTCAATCTCTTCTTGCTAGTTTTTTAGAGGTCCAAGCACATAGTGATGCAATACCACTCACATCCACCTGGTGGCATTATATCGCTGGTGTTTACGTTCTCACAGTGTTTCATTCTGTTCTGCCAAACAAAAAAGGCCTAACAAACCCTTCTCATCGTCATCATTTAGATTTTTTATCTAATCTGATGATATATATGTAAAAACACAGTCATTTTGCTGAACCTTGTATCTTGTGGATGTTTTGCATGTCTTCACAAATGAGACTGAACTTCGGTGGTTACAAAGATGTGATCTGTAATCATTGTAGACACAGAATATCAGTCATACGGGGACCGAGCTTGGGTCGCATCTCAAAATTGGATATATTCATGAACGTTGGTGGCAAAATACTTTGCGAACAATTAAAAATTTCAGAATAACGATCGTAAAACATCTTCGATCCGTAAAATATGGCCGCTACAATCGTAAGTCGGTATACTCGGAATATTCACACAAAACTTGAGTGGCGCGTTTGTGCTTATGAAAAACCACAGAAATCGCTTCTCAATGTGTAAAACCGTCTTGGTGACTCGGGACGGTTTTGTCAGTTAGCCGTTCCTTCCTCATGTACAGATTAACATCAGTTCAACATGGCGGCTCTCAATGTGTCCACTGTAAATGTCCACTTCTCTACATTTAAATGATGAGTTTTGAGCAGGATTGGAATAAAAAGACTCAGTACTCAGTTAAATCTATATCACTGACCATAATAAAACATGTTCTGTTTTGAGAAGCGAATCAGAATGCTTGAGAATACCTGTATCTGATCTACTCAGTGTTGTTTTTTGTTTTTCTCACTTTCTGTTGTGTGTTGCTGTGCTGCAATCTGCACGGTAGAACAGGACCAATAACCATGGCTGTAGGTTTAAAAGTGCAGTTTAAGAGCTTTGTACTTTTGTCTGACAAAACAAACAGAAGACACAATTTCCTGGAAGGTGGCGGTGTTTTTGTTGTTTTGTTTATTTGTTTATTTGAAAGTTGTTGTATGTGTGAAAGTTGTTGTTTGTGCGAAAGTTGTTTGTACGAAAAACGTCTCTACGAGATTTTCAGGACCCTTGTGGTGTTTGGGCTTGTGTCCATTACAATGGGTGAGTTTAAGGCTGCTGTGTGAATGGATTTAATCAGAACCTCACTAATTAAAAAACAAACATCCTATAAATAATGTCAACATCTGTTGTGTTTTTGGAAAATGTAGGAATTATAACAGGTTTTGAATTTTGAGCCTTATATTCAAACAGTAATCAATCTATTATTTATTATTTTGTTTCTCACAGCTAGATGTTATTTAATATTTATAATTTTTCTTAGAAACTACAGATAATGTATCCAATGAATAATAATGTATATTATTGATGTGCCATTATTGTACAACATAATAAAAACAAACAAACAAATATAAATAAATAACGTTGAAGCTAAAATTGTTGTTCGGCTTTAGCGCATGCGCGTTTAGAGTTTTAAACCTGACCACAAGATGGCAGTAATACACAACACACTGATGTGTCACCTGCAATAGAAAAATAACTTTAAAAAAAGCGTACAAGAGGTTCAACAGCGTTGCTACTCAGCTTACGAGATCTATCTATCTATCTATCTATCTATCTATCTATCTATCTATCTATCTATCTATTTATCTCTATCTATATCTGTCTGTCTGTCTGTCTGTCCTACATGGAAACACGAACGTTTGCTTTGTTTTAGTTATTTGCTGTCGATACTTTCTTAGCTTTAGAAGTTAATTGAAAGCGGGGTCCAAAAACCAGCACTATAAATGTCCAGTAGGGACTTTGTGTTGTAATATGTGGTTAATTACACGTTTATAACACATCTATAAGGCGTAATATTCCTACTGTGTGAGATAACGAAAGGTATTTGGACAGGCATTTTATCAGTCATTTCTTGGACAGCACTATGTTGTTGTGTCAGCTGTTGATGTAGATTAAAGGAGTTGATTTTGTGTCATCTGGGGTACGTTGCAGTTGTCTGTTGACTGAAGAGATGTCAAAACTGCTAAACAGACCATCCTGAAGCACATATTCAGTATAGTACCCATTAAGTTCCAGTATAGCTGACCGTCTGTGCCAAATTTTTGCACTGGATTTCAGCCGCGTTAGCCAACTTTGGAGCTTTATGTCCGATTAAATTGATGCCTAGTAGTGCTAATATGAAGCTCTTTATTTTTCAGTCGATCATTCTCTGGGTCAAAGACTTACTTTAAGTCACATTTAGGGAATTAGAGAAGTTCTAAATTTTAGATGGATTAGAAAGATATGGTGAACCCTTTCTACATTTTACTACGACAATATTAAACCTGTTCATGACAGTTCTTTTTAAATGTATTCATTTTTAAAATAGAAGCAAGTGCACGTTAGATTGCACTGTGTATATTATAGTTACAGTTACTGTTAAAATATAAAGAACGTTGTTTATTCGTCTGTACTGTGGCACCATCTAGTGGTTCAGAAACACACAGCAGTTTATCTGTTGATCAGAACACAAAACACAACAGCAGTGAAGCTCTCTTCGTTTAATACTTTACAAAACAGACAATGCAAAAAAAAAAAAACACACAAAAAAACTGCAAAATGCAAATTCAACGGATGTGTTTTTGAAATACATTAAATGACAGTGTAAGAACAGTGTATTTTACCGACCTGTTTAAAGAAAGAGAGAGAGAAAACAAAAGGCATTTAAGCGAAAGTCTATCCAGGTGGTATTAAAACATCAGAGAGCTATATGAAAACAGGCACATGTGCTGCGTTCAAACATTGCTAACACAGAATGGAGCTCTATCTCTGCCACTATTCGTGTCATTATGTTAATTACCGTTAATGACAAACCTCAAATTGGAATATAAAACGCTATGATTAGGGATTAAGGCACAGTGTTTTTAAGGCTTTCCTATTGCATGAGCACAAGGAAGAAGCCAAATCATCAATATATATATACTTAAATAAGAAGAAACAAAATCCAGAAATGAAAGTGTGATGTGTAAATCATGTTATTCCCCATTGATGGTATCATAACAACAATTACAAGACCGTAAATGATCTCATGATGACACAAAGAGGCATGCGCCAGTAAATCTGCAACATATCACACCAGTGTAAAATGATCGTCACGACCCCAGTGTTTTCTTGCAATTCTTTTTTTTTTTACTGTAACTCTGATCATAACATCAGGTCAAATATAACATCATCAAAAGAATCAAGGCTGTTATTGTTATGAGCAGATTATAAATCAGCGCATGCCTGCTCTCAAGCGTTTCTATGTTTGAGAGGCGTGACCTACGAAAAAGATTTGAGATTTTCGTATCACGTAAGATCATATAAAATGTACGAAACGTGCACACTGAAAGCATGAACAAGATTCCGACTGCTCGACGGTAACTACGTAGGAAAACGTACGATCGTGTTCCTGAGATTAATCAACAGGAACAAGCATTTAACAAAAAAAAAAAAAAAAAAAAAAAAGGAAATTAGTGTTAAATGGTTCTGGTTTTTTTCCCTTCAGAACAATCATTTAGCCCGAAGTCATTGATCTTTCGGCATCACACCATAAAACGCTTACAGCTTAAATACAGTGAACACAACGCAGCAGGAAAGTGTACGAAGAGCCGGAGACTTGTCTCTGTATCATAACCTCAAATTCTTATTTAAAGCCCCAGAGGGACAATGGATCCATCAATTGAGGCACTTTGTGTAGATCTAAAATAGATACAGTCCAAAAACCATCCAGAATATGATGAAGTGTATAACGTCTGAGTGCACGTATATATACGGAAGGCACGTTTTGTTTAGTGTGCGAGTTTCTAAATCATGAAGCTGGTACAAAAAGAAAAGAGCAAATTTTGTCAAATGTGAAGAAGAAGAAGAAGAAAAAAAAAGTGGTTTATACATGAAACACAAGTCCATCGTTGGCTTATGTGTATGTAAATATTATGTATTTGTGTGTGTGTGTGTGATAAACGCATGTTTATCTATAATCTAAGTGCAATACAGTTGAGTGCAAAAGTTTGCACTCCCCATCATTTATAAAATACAATCGAAACACAACCCGAAACAGACCCAAATCGAATTAAATTAGTTTTGTGAAGATCCTCTCAAACTTGAGACCGAACTAAAACTCATTTTTGAAAAGAAAAACAAGTAAAGATTCACCCAGAGATTTGGCTGAGATCGAATGGAGATACAGAGATGCCAACACCGATGACACGAAGTATCCAAACATACGAAAGAGTTAGTGCGTCACGAAAAGGCACTAATTACACCGACCACACCCGACTTGATGAAAAGATGAAATATTGTAAATATGGCTAAATATTGGCACCTCAGGATAAGTGAATAGAAAAAAGGCTCCTTAGACTTTATTAAAGGTTTGTTAAAGCTACAGGATGAACATACTTAAACAGAGTTATTAGAGAATGTCTGTTTATATCACAATTAAAGAAAAACTTTTTTTTTTACTAATTTTTATACTCGATATTTTTTTCACTAATAATATCCAAACATACCGTTTGTTATTTATGGGATGAAGGAACGTGTAGACAAAAATATATATATATTTTTTGCACTCAACTGTATACAAGTGGAACGAGAAACGATTAGTAACGACACAAAACAATTTATGGGACGTAGATAACACCTGCACCAGGCAACGCGACAGAAGCGGACACTTTCTGCTTAAACCCAAAGCCGAACAGTCCGAATGAACGTTCTGCGTAAGGAAAACAGCAGCCGGCCCGGAGCACCTGTATCAGACTTTACTTTACTTTAGGACGAGTCCGCGTGAACCCGCAGTGGCTTACTCTAATTTCTGATTGGCCTGAATGAAGTGGGTGGAGTCTGAATATCAAGATTAGGAGCTGCCTCCCTGCTCCATGTTGGAAGGCTGAGCAGGCTTGTGGAACGGAGTCTCCTTATAGATGAACCAACAGTTTCCTGCCCACAGGATGAGATTGAGGAAGCCAAAGACCTGAAGAAACGAACAGAAGTTTTACTAACTCCCTCTCACACACACATTTTTTTTTTATATTAGTTGTTCGTCTCACCACAGAGGAATTAAGGCGTCCCATGGCAGGGTGGAGCATGGTCTCACACTTTGGACTGCAGTAATCGAGCAACGTATCGGGGTTGGTGGCATATTTCACGTCAGTCAGTCCTTTTCCCCACGCAGAGGACGAGACCAGCCACAGGAACGCAAAGATCCCAGTCAAAACCAGATCCTGTAGGGAAAGACAACAGAAACAAGCAGAGGGGTGGAGAAGTCAGGAGCAGACCTTTATTGCCCATTTGTACGTCTGTACATGTTCCTGCATATCTGCAGATTATTCCCTGCTGTGAAACTCATCATTCATACTGTGTCTGTAGTCACATTATGAAATGACAAATAGTTAATAAATAGTTCATTTTTATTAAATCCCTGAAATTATTTTACTTTGAGGTATCCTGTGAAATTTCCTAACAGATTTATACTGTTTCCCAAAATATAAACAAGGTAGTAGTTAAATTAATCAACCCACGTTGTGGCTAAGGAGGAGTTAAATCATGATGCTGTAAATCCATTCCTCTCTTTCAATATCTCATGAACATCATATTTGGTTCCTGTCTGTATGAAAGCATGCTGAAGGATCCCAGGCCTGACGTACACCACCAGTTTAAACCAGAAAAGCAAACGTTCTTAACAGACAGACAGATAGATAAAATAGATATGGATCCTTAGAACATCAGTCTATCTCTGTTTATCATACTTTCTTTCTTTCTTTTGTTAATGTGTTTTAGGAGATGTCTAATGGACCCCATTCCCGCTCACTCACAACAATGGGTCCTCGGGTGGTTTCCCTGTAGATGTGCTGGTAGCCCAGGTACAGAATGAGGGTGAAGGTGCAGTACAGGAACCCAAAGACGCCCACAGACACAAAGAACTCGGCGGAGGACGAGAAGTCACCCCTCAGATAGGTGACGTTGGCGGGTTGGCTGGAATTGCAGCTCGGGATGTTAAATGGTTGACTTGGAAGTCTGAGAGAGTGAGAGAGAGAGAGTGAGGGGGCAATAAAGCAGCTATGTACTAACAGGTATTAAATATATATAATATTAAACAGGTACTAATATTAATCAAGTTTTATTCTGACACTAATAACACTGACATTACTAATACTGATAGATTCATGACTTACAGATCTGTCCTGTATAAGGAATAAAATGCCTTATCCCTTATGTTACAGCAGCTGTAAACTGTGATAAAATCACCAACACTTGAGACTCTTGATAATTACACCACGTGTTTCTCATTCGGTTTAAATATGTGAGGTTTACACATCCGTACAATAATAATAAGACCTTGTGACGGAACGTGCTGTCGTTTACCTGAACGGATAGCCGAAATGTGCGGTAATTTCTTGTTTAGTTTTATCTGGACAGTTGAGCATCATGGCCAGGGACCCCACGTATCCGCCAGTAGTGGCGAAGGCGAAGATGGAGAAGAGCTGCAACACAAGAACCGAATTAGTGCAGGAACAAAACCTTCTTTAGCTACATGCAGTTCTTCAGTCAGCGTATAAGCATGAGAACAGTTTTAAATACGTCACGGCCACAGTGAACAATTACAGAGGCAAGCATCAGTCATTTAACAACCCAGACTGCTTCTTTAATATTACTGTTTTAACTTCCTCGTCTTTTCGGCGACGTTAATGTCACGAGGCTGAGCGTTATCCGTGTCTAACATTCCATTATCCGTTATCCGTGTCTAACATTCCATTATCCGTTATCCGTGTCTAACAAAATAATATCACTTGAAGAAAGTCGATAATCCTACGGGAAATGCAATGTGAAGGCCACAGATTGTTCTTCACAGTGGGGCTTCCAAAGCTGAATAAAATAAAGATTTCAGAAAAGCACCAAATGATGCTTTTTTTATTTTTGTTTTTTTTAAGATCCTGACCAATCAGGATACAAGTTTGGCAGGATTAAGTAAAACAAACACGTTCTGGTGGAAAGACGAGTCTTTTTGAAGAATGAACGTAAGGTAAATATTTCATTGGCCACATTCCAAAGCTGTGAAGTAACTTGTGTATTTTTGGGATGTTCCCCATCACGTGAGGTGACGCCACACGTACACTGGAGAGTCGCACAAGCAGATTGAATTGTGTTGCTTTTCTTCAACCTCCTGATCACAAGAGTTACACCAGTCTTCGTTTCATCCGCATTAATGATAACGATCACATCTAATCGAGACAGTAAACTGTGGCACTTGAGAGCGTTTGTATAATTACCCGATTACTGTGTGTGTGCGTGTGTGTGTGTCCTTCCCGTGTACATATTGTATGCATTTTTGTATGCGTTCGTTTTCTTTCTTTTTTTTAATCTCCCTCTTTCCTTCTCCTTTACTTCCCTCCATTTGTCTTTGCCCTCACTGTATTTCTCTGACTCAGCTTTCACGGTCAAATCCTTGTGACCGCCACTTCCTTTCTCTCAGGAAGAACCGGCTAACAGGTCGCTCTAGGAACCACCTGAGTCATCAGCTCTGGGTTTGTTCTGCTGACGTGGACGTTAGGGCCAGAGACGCCCGAACGATGCTGGAACCTGGTCGTTCTCCGAGGGAGAGCGGGATCACAGCACGACCAACAGCGGGGTGCTCAGTGGTGAGAAAATAACGGTGGCCATAACAAGGCTGATGGAGGACAGACGTGTGCGGTATTGTAAACAAAGCTATCATGGTGACGGATGAGGAAGGGATTCCTTTCAGTGCTGTCTTTTTTCACACTATTCCTCTGCAGATTGAGCTCACACAATGATTAAATGAACAGCAGCACAGCTTTTTACACGAATACAGATTAATACCTAGGCAGTTTTCTGTGTATCAATCTTTTTTATAAGATTCAGAATTTCTCATTAGTCTCAGAACGTCATCAGATCTCGATGGTCGATGGTGGTTAATAATTACACCCAGTTAAAACCCGTCTAAATTTAGCTCTGCTGGACAGAGATTCCCTCCCCGCTGCCAGATTAAAGTAGCAGGAGCACCTTCAGATTCTCACACTCATTGTGTACAGAATAAACCACGGCAGCTCCCCCATCATCTCCTGGGTTTCTGATTCCTTCACATTTTTCCTTTTCACTTTTCTCTTAGCTTCTCTTAGGGGTGGGGGTAGAGGGGTGGGGTTTGTCTGAGGGATGATGAGGATGAAGAACAGAATTTCTGGTATTTTAGTTTTGCGTGTAATTCTCAATGTGTATGATACTAAAGATAGTACTCAATTAGAAGTGAGTTTTACTTTCTGCACAACTTTAGCTCAAGCCCTCAGGCAACAGTATATTAATGACATGTCAACATGACACGACTTGAGTACGCACGAGAGAATAATGTTTTTTTTTGTTTTTTTTTTATTAATTAGAAAATAGCCAGCGGGGTAAAAATATTAGTACCGCACAGCCCTAACAAACCACCAACAGGGTGGCAGGTCATCAGCTTTCACACTGAGGTTTTGTTGAACACTAACTTTCCCTTTGGTTTTCTGCATGCAAAGCAAACCATAAGCGGTGATCATCAGCTCTGTTTCTCCACAGCAGGTGTTTGGTGTGAGGCATCCTGGCACCCACACCGAGCACATGGTGCTCACGTTCATGCCAGAACGCACACCTACAGGTTGCCGTTAAAAGAGCGTCTTTGTTTCTAATGAACTGTTTGACTGCACGCTTCGTGACGCCGTTTCATTTTTAATACTCCACAGAGCCTCATCTAAAAAGCTCTCATTCAGATCCTCTCTCTTTCATCTTACTGTACTTACTTTTATTCACGTTCAGAATCCTCTCGTGGCATCGTTCGCTTTTAATCCCATCCCAACACGTTCGACTGAGTTCCAGACATCACAGGAATTTTGTTCTTCGTCCTCATCTTTCCTCTTAACACTTGGCCAGCTATTATGTTTTTTCTTAATTATTTTGTTAAAGATAAATGTTGTCACGCTACACAACACACTGCGAGATATCATGGAGCTTGTGATATCCTTAATCAGAGTGCAATTTTCTGTCAATGCTGAATTTATTCTTGTAGACGTTCTTCTGGACTTCCGTGATATGATACTTCTGCAATATTGCGTTTCTTTCTTCTAATTATAAACCTCTGTACGCTGTTGATGATAAACTCGGCCTGCTTTTTATTACCATGATTTGATTTCTTAATCACTTTATCATCGTTCACTCGTTGAAGACGTCGCTGCTGGATAAGGTCCAACGTTGAACGAGTGCTTAAAGATCAAACTATAAAACCGCTGCTGTACAGAACAGGAGGTTGTTGATCTTTAACCATGTAGTTATTTTTTAACACACTGCGGATACTGGGTCAGCGCAGACCACCTAAAGGTTTTTCTGTTAACACAAATTCTCATCTAACGTTTGGAAAAAGCAAAAGTAAACCACACTAGCCACCTGCTTGTTGTTGTGGACTAGTCGGCTAGCATCAAGCCGTGTTTGTGTGTTAAACAGGACGCTGCACGTTTCCTGGTAACTCCCCTCCTGCTTTAGTGTGCTCACGATATGAACTGCCCGACTTCTCCCGCCTTAATCAAACAAAAAGAAACTTCCTTTATGAGAATGGCTGCTTCTGCACCGTAGGCCGAGACAAGGATAGAGGGATAAAAGCAAGTGTGTGTGTGTGTGTGAGCTGCTGGCATCTATTTCCATGCACATGCACATACTATAAAATGTTCCTTGGCTGTTTTCAATGCTGTCTGAAATGCTACACCTGTTAATTAACATTACTGCGTTACAGGACCCTGGTTGTGTAAAACATCATGGCATGTGAACAGAACACAGACCGGACCAGCCATGTGACCCACGTCGTGATTCTAACATCCGTTCTATGTCATGGTTCGGATTTCAATCCGTTCTTTTTCTGGTGGTGAGGAGATCATTACAGTATTTATACTATGTGTTTGCTGTGAGAGCGAGTGAGAGACACATACACTCACACGGACAGACACACAGCTTAGAAAAAAAAGACGTATTTACAAGGTAAACACGGCTCTTATTTTTTAAACTGTAGTTGTGTTTAAACGAAAAGCACACGCGTTAAACCTTCTCCACGTTTTAATCTTGTACTCAAACACGAACAACTGTAACTGATATAAGGTTGCGATGCAGAGCAGCTGGAGCTGAGAATATTACTAAAGGGTGTGGAAGTGGGAGTGTTTGTGTCTATGTGGACATGTAGCTTTGCAGGGCATTCGGCTGACTGTTGCTCAAGCGTGCGTACAGACCCGATCTACCGATCCTGATTCATGTTCACACAACAACATCTGTAAATACTGAGAAACGAACTTTGGCTGTAAGACTGTGTCGGGAATTTGCATCGTTGTGATTTGCATGGCTGACCCGAGTCCAGATGAAGCAGCAGTTCGTTTGACTTTGAATGAAAAAAGCAACACACGAAAAATTCTAAGCGAAACCGCTTCAATGATTCGTTGTGACTTCAACAAACAAGATATTTTACGTCGAAATAATTCTTATTTTTCTTATACGTAAATATTATCTTTCAGATGTTCTGTGTTTAATTACAGCATCATAAAAATGAAACGGAAACGTCTGAGGTTCAGTTCAGTTTGTTCCTAATAATCTGCAGTAACAACAACAATGATAACAAAAACATTATCCATATTTTCAACCCAAAATGATTTCTACAATTCTAAATCCAGGTCTGAAAACATTAGTGTCTAAATCTAAATTTAACAGCCGGACTTTTGGTGTTTAGGAATAATAATAAAAAAGCTAGAATAATTCATTAAACTCATTCATCTATCCATCCATCCATTTATAAATATGTCTCAGTTTAATACATAATGTTTTTTGGGGACACGTTAGACTTAACGTACTCGCACTTAATGTTTAAATCGTTTTAGTTAATTATTCACATGTTAAAAAAACATGATGTATAAGATTCAGAAAAGTTTCTAGATACGCCTCCGCCGTGCAAAAGTTTGTGCCCCCACAGAGTCATGTGATCAGGTTCACCTTGAAAACTAAACATATGCACACACAAATCTCTGTTTTTTCCCCCAGTTTAATCCACAGTACAGTCTGTTAGACACAACAACACTAATTATGCATCTACATTATAATCGGAGACTGCTTGCTAACTTACTTCACAAACACACACACACACACCATACATTTATACAGGAACTCACCCACTCCAGAAGGCGAATAAATCCAAGCGGCTCTTTTAATGGTCCCAAGTCAAGTTTGAAACCCGTCAGCAGTTTCTACATGGAAATAAAACAATATACAAACTATTTTCAACAAGTAGGTCGCTTTTTTTACGTTTCCATATGAAACTACTTCAAATTAACGTTAAAACGCGTTGCATTCGGGCTGCGTCCCAAATCACCTGCGTCCGTATACAAGTGCACTAGATATGGCCAAGAAGCCGTTCTGTAACAACGGTAAACTAGTGTACGCGCGTAGGGACTAGGGAGCGATTTGGGAAGCGGCCTCTCTCAGAGCCACAAGCTTGCTAACTCGTTAGCAACATTAGTCTCGCGCACAACGAAAAGAGGTAAACAAAAAAAAAAGATATTACCTGAAGAAACTCCATGATTTAATAGTTATCGGCTGATCGAACTGACTCTGCGTTAAAGCCAAGTCACGGCAGTTAGATAAAAGGAAGTAAAAATGCTGACAATCCGGGGTGACGAAGAGAAAGAGAGGGAGAAAAAGAGAGAGAGATTTAGTGCGTCGGTTAAACTTGTCAAACTTTCTCTCCCACAGTAGAGCACGTGACCTCATTTCACTCTTAAAGGCACAGTAACAAATATAATACTGAAAGGATCCTAAAAGTCAGTAACAGTCACATCCACGTGTGCTTCTGATCGTGTTATTTCAGATCTAGTGCTCATTTTCTTCTGTAATCATCACAGATCTCTTGAGAAGGTTTTACATTAGAGTTTGAGTGTGGTTATGTGGGTTTGTTCATTAGTGAGGAACGTCAACACCCCATGTCTTTATGGATCTTGCTTTGTGAAATGATGGACATTGTAATGCTACAGCATACAAGGACTTTCTGCACATTTGTGCGATTCAGATCATCTAGTGCTTGCTAATATTATGAACAGCAGATACGTTAATCCCTCTCCAGTGCTTCTCTCTTTCTACCCATCCTGAGCCATCCAGAATCTGTACCATCTCCAATCAGAAGATTTTGGACCTCCACTGAGATGATCCCAACCCTATGAGGATCCTGAGACATCTAGAGATGTTCCAGCTCCATTTAGACCCTACTATACTAAAGAGGAGATGCCAATTCCATGTGGTCTTTGAGGGGGCAGTCGTGGCCTAATGGTTAGAGAGTCTGACTTATAACCCGAAGATTTGTGGGTTCGAGTCTCGGGCCGGCCACAACTGAGGTGCCCGTGAGCAAGGCACCAAACCCCCCCAACTGCTCCTCGGGCGCTGCAGCATAAATGGCTGCCCACTGTTCCGGGTGTGTGTTCACAGTGTGTGTATTCATTGCTGTGTGTGCACTTTGGATGGGTTAAATGCAGAGAACAAATTCTGAGTATGGGTCACCGTACTTAGCCGTATGTCACTTCACTTCAACAACCTCCTCATCAATACAACATTTGTCAGACTGTATATTTATAATCACACCTTCCAGTGTCACCCATATGAGGATGAGGTTCCCCTTTTCCTCCCCACAGTCACCTCAGTCACCTCAGACTTGTTCATCAGAGATAAATACAAAAACATTTAAATATATCTAATATTAATTACTCTTGAATTTTTGTACCATATTAATCTTTATAATATTCTTAATAATACCCTTTTTTCTATGTTTATGTTCTGTAAAGCTGCTTTGAGACAATACATTTGAACAAATAAATTTGAATTGAATTAAATTTACAATTTGGGAAAGAACCACATATTGTGTGATGGTCAGGTGGCCACATAGTTTTGGCTATATAGTGTGTTTATTTATTTGTTTATTTATTTATTTATTTATTTATTTATTTGGGTGGAAATTATGTAAGCAACCAACATTGTTATAGGAAAGTAAGCAATGTTATGGAGCCAATTGTCATGACCTCCAAATTATTATTTCCTATAAACAACATGCCACAAAAATTTCCCAACAATTATCAATGTAAAGTGTATGACATTATCTTTTACCCATATGTAGTCATGTTTGATGTTGTGATATTATTTCTACGAAACCTCTCCTGTTATCACTATGCGACGCACCAATCCCTCATCAGCGTCTGTTCATAATAGTCAATAATAGTTAATTGTTACTAATAGTTAATAATAACCTAATAATAATCTGGTGATTTGTACATTCAGCAGTCTGTCTGTATAATAAATACATGTTTAAAACTTTTTTTTTTACATATAATTCATACATATATTCATACAATTAAACATTTCCATGTAGCGTTTATATACAGAAAGTTGATTTTTTTAAAAATAATATTTATTTGTATTATTAATTTGTAAGTCACACAGGTTTTTATTTTATTCTTATAAGAAGCAGGTAAGTATCTTAGCTAGGAACTAATAGTATTTTGGTGCGAGTGTTTCTTGCGGACCGTTATACAGATGCACTTCCTGCTCTGCCGAAACAAGCAAACTCACTCTGCTGCAAGAGGAGGTAAGATGTTCGTTTAACAATCGTTAACTAAAATGTATAAAAAGTCTCAAACGCGTTTTAAAAGGGATTTATAAGAGTGATAGAATAAGAGTTTGACTGGATAAGACTACCGGCGAGCGCCGCGGTTAACTTGACTTACTTGCCGTCTTTGTTTCCCACCCGTATCGTGGCAGATATTACTTAGCGCCGAGGACCTGTTTGTCTAAATACGGGTGGGAAGTGAGATGTTCCGGCTTAGCTAGCTGGCTAACAGTGTGTCCATGCTTTTAGCTAATAGCTGTCAGTTTGCTTATGACGAAATACAATGCGATATGTTTCTACTGTTTAATTATGTAGACGGATTTTATATAACTATAAATTTATAACTTACATTTTTATAAATAAGCACAACTCAAACAGCAAGAAGCTATGAATTAGAGCGATGTTTTAGCTAGCGCGAGCTTGAATGGGGTACGATTGACGACCAATTCAACCAATAGCGTTGACGGAAATCTGGGATTCCCCGCCTTCTGTTGTAAGCTCAAGCAATCAGATTCGGGGAATGGTTGAGGCCTTCCCACATCCAGGCTAACAGCACTTTTTCAAATAAACACTTAGTCTAGCTCATGCTAAATAACTAACTCTGTTATTTATTTCCTTTTTTTTAGACGATTCAGAATGTTCCTGACAAGATCCGAATATGACAGGTGCGAAAGTGGTTTAATGTCCTTGGTTTAATACAGAGGGAACTTTCACTTTCAGTTCAGTCTCGTTGAGTCATGTCAGTGTACATCATACAGAGATGATCATGTTTCTCATTATCCAGGTTGTTCATTTATAATCCTCTTGTTACTCTGAATTCACCAAATAGACGTGTTTCACACAGAGAAGACTTGCAGGCACTTTTTGTTTCTTTTTTTCCCAACACTTGGTGCTTTGATTTGGTGCCCACACATTTGACTATAATGTCTTAATGAGACGTTTCTCTCCGCAGAGGCGTGAACACTTTCTCTCCAGAAGGAAGACTTTTTCAAGTGGAGTATGCCATCGAAGCGATTAAGGTATTTTGTTTGCTCGAGTGTGTAACATGTTCACAAGTTCAGAGAAGGTGGAAAAAGTGGCTGTTGTAGTGTCTTCAGTTTGATTGTATCTTAGTGTCCTTGTGTAAAATATAATCAGCGGGACACTAGTGGGAAATTTCCATTAAAAGTGATTTCACTATTCTTTATTGATCAGTGTCAATTCTTTCCTCTGGTGTTCATTCTTATTTCTTCATTTCACTTTTAATTGCGATGCTGAAATTAGACTATTTATTGATTTCATGGTTCCACATCCTCTTTCCTGTTGTTTTGCAGTTGGGCTCAACGGCCATCGGCATTCAGACGTCAGAAGGAGTGTGTCTCGCTGTGGAGAAGAGAATCACCTCTTCCCTGATGGAGCCCAGCAGCATCGAGAAGATCGTAGAGATCGACACTCACATTGGTAACAAAGTCCTCTGTGAACCTGCAAACGATCTCGTGTTAATTTTTTGCAAGCGCAGCATAAGCCACCGTGCCATCTAAAGCTCCTGCTTTAGACATAAAGAAAACTTGTACAAGACAGAGAGAAAATCAACCGAGACAGAATGAGATGTAAATGAAATTGTTTATCTACAGGTTGTGCTATGAGTGGGCTGATCGCTGACGCTAAAACACTTATTGACAAAGCCAGAGTGGAAACACAGGTCGGTGTCAGCTTATGCCTTATTTCTTACTCCGATATCAGAGTGTAAAGGAAACTCTGTAACGGAAATAAAGTAGAAATATTTATTGAGAATATTTATACATAAGAGGATCTCAGTATTATCGTTTTTTTAAATTATGCTTTACTGTTGAATGTACCTACCGCAGAATCACTGGTTTACTTACAACGAGACGATGACGGTAGAGAGCGTGACGCAGGCTGTGTCCAACCTGGCTTTGCAGTTCGGAGAGGAGGATGCAGACCCCGGTGCCATGGTAAGGTCCTTCTGAGTCTGTTAAAAATGTCTCAGACGATCAATATCCTCGTATCTGTGTGTGTATGTATTTATATATAGTGTGTTTTATATTTTAGGTCTCTGCAAGTGTCTCTCTGTTTTTATAATGTAGCTGGGAATTCATGTTTATTGTGTAACTTTGCCTTCTTATTTAAATCCGTTTTTTTCCCCGTCCTCAGAGCCGTCCCTTTGGTGTCGCTTTGCTGTTTGGAGGTGTGGATGAAAAGGGACCGCAGCTGTAAGCATCCCCAAGAGCACATCAGACAAATCTATAACGTGCATTTCTAATAATTAGTGTATCCAAATACACAAGACCATGAAGCTCCTGCTTGAATCCTAACTGGAAATAAAAGCATTCAGTGTAAAAAATCGATTGTTTGTTTGTCCTCCACGTGTTGAGGTTTGTATGTTTTGTGTTGCAGGTACCACATGGACCCGTCGGGGACGTTCGTACAGTGCGATGCCAGGGCGATCGGGTCAGCATCCGAGGGCGCCCAGAGCTCTCTGCAGGAAGTCTACCACAAGGTAGGTACACAGTACACATGAAATAGCCTACTCATGACACAAATGGGTCATCTTTTTAAAAACGCTTTATTCCAAAATAACAAATTGCAATAAAAATGGACTCGGTCCAGAACGTATTCCTATTTCCGATCATCACGACACAGCAGCCCATTCACTTGTGCTTGAAAAGTGATCACCAGAGTGACTGATTCACATGGAGTTCAAGTTTACTGTTTACTTCCAGATAAACAGGTTCTTTATGAGATACCTTTGTTTCTGCTCATGGTGTTCTGCCTAGATGTCCAGCTTATGCACATTTTTTAAAGTGTAAAACAGACCACAAATAGTATAAATAAATGAGCGAGCTGCTAGTCAGGTGATTAATAATGTGGAGTAAAGTTTTGTTTAAGGCTAAATTAACGTTGTTTTGTTGTCCCCCACACCCCTGCCGTTTCAGTCCATGACATTAAAAGAAGCCATTAAGTCTTCTCTCACCATCCTGAAGCAGGTGATGGAGGAGAAGCTGAATGCTACTAACATTGAGGTAAACTTTATTCCACACACATTTAACACAAATCAGTAACAGTCCTTAGATGTTGCATAATCATCAGGACAGAGGAGTTTACACTTGCTTCTTTTTCATAATAATAAGTAAGTAGAGCTGGACGACATGTCCTGTAAATTGAATCTCCGATTTTTTTTGAGACAAAATTCTATTTCCGAATCGAAATTCGATTATTAAAAAAAAACACATAAAACACCAGAGACTACACAATAGCTTTTTAGTTGTTTTTTTTTTGTTGTTTGTTTGTTTTTGAGCAACTAATGAAAAATACTTTCCTGCTTGGAAGGTCATGTGGTCGATTATTTTGAGCATATGAATAAATCCAGGCTTTTAAACTGTGTATGTGGGCAGAATGTCTTTTATTTAGCGATGTAACACGCCACAGCATCAGTAATATCTTTGCATCGAAGCGCCTGCTTATCATATGGGATACAGTGGGAAAATGTGTCCGCTATGTTTACCTGCTTTTTAGGCGGTGTTTTATGGCAGCCGCTGTCTTTTTTTTTTTTAGCTTGCAGCACCTCTCTTGGACATAAGCTCTTTGGTTTCATCAGAGCACGCTGCCATGTTGTATTTCATATTTCCCATGTGTGAATCCCGGGGTGGGGGTGGATGTTTTTGGGGGAAAATCGATTTTAGTTTTTTCAACATTGGCATAGACCACAAATTTGAATGAATCGATAATAACGATTAATCGCACAGCTCTATAAGTAAGTAAAATAAAAACATATGTTTGCTTAAGAGGCGACTGGATCTGAGTTGGTTCATATAGATGATCTATAATGTAACACTAAACCAAGAGCAGTTATGACAAATCATTCTTAATTAAATTTAAAATTGTAAATTCTTGAAACATTTGTGTTGGAGGAGTAAAAGACTTCAGGGTATAGATTTTTTTTAATAAAATGATCAATCTTCAATATAATAAATAATCTCCATAATGGTGCAGTTTAGACCAAGCTGAATTCATGATCAGGAAAACCCTCAGCCTGACGATCTTTGTGTTTTATTTCCCACTGTCTGTACTCCGTAGCTGGCTACAATAGAGCCCAACAAGACGTTCCACATGTACACAAAAGAGGAACTCGAGGACGTCATCAAGGACATCTAGAGCAGTCCTGCGCAGGCCTAACTGATGTTCTCTGATGTTTTCTGTGCGGATGGATAACAGCGAACGTAACAGCAGCCTGGCTGCTTTTTTTCAGCCCGGCATCCACTCTTTATACTGTTTTTGTTTTGTTTTTGTTTGTTTCCTCTGTCAATTCAGGATACTCAATTATTTCTACAGTTCTGTACATACCACAGAACACCAGTACTTGCAGTGGAGTAAAAAAACAGCAGGGGAGGGGGGTATGTTTTTTGTTACAAATCAATGCGCCAATAAAATTGTAGTCAAGAAGAATTGAGTGTTGTGTGAATGATGTACAGTCTGTCTGATTTATCACACTTTTGCAGATCTTATTTGAACAGATTACCTTATGAACGTGCGACCGCGCACCTTGTGTGAGTGCAGCTCTAGTGGTGAGCTTTCACAATATACGTTCTTGCTCCAACCTTTTGGACTCGTGACGTCATGATTTCAGTGCATGATCGATGCTAATGTGTATATTTAATTTGTTTACAGCAGCATGTTTACAATTTTTCTGTTTTGCCTTTGGACCTAAAAAAACCCAAAAACAAGCTTTTGGGCTTATGATCATCTTTGATATGATTGATTAAATAATCTCTAATCAACCACATAACCTGAGTGTGTTCTGCTAACTAGCTCCCGAGTTCCCTTGGCTAATACTAGATATTAACATAATATAGTTCAATGTTAGATGGTAAATATTTGATTCATGATTGTTTGATTCATCAGAACAATGGAGACTCAGAACAACTACCGAAATGTATTTGTTTTGTTTTTTGAGAATCTCTTTAAAAAGCTAGCGATTCCCTTGTGTCATAGGACGAGAGGCTGGTGCCTTAGCAACCAATCAGCGACCTCCGTCACTAGGGGGCGTGGCTAACCTACTTTCCATTTATGTACGACCGCTCTTAACTATTCTCCGACTCGGGCGAACGGATTTAAAGCGACAGATGGGCTGTCCAATCACAATCCGCTTATGATGTTCGGCGGCAAATCGTGTGCGTTAAGATGCCCGAGTAGGCGGTTTGACTGGACCAATCAAGCGCTTAGACCACACCTTCCTATTTCGATCTGAACTCGCGCACCAGTGGCGCACGAGACCGCTAGGGCTCGCGACACGGCAGATATGTGACGGTTACACCACAGTGATGCGCGACGACTTTTACTACTTTTAGTTCAACTTTTAAAACAAATACTTGACACAAATAACCGAGTTTTTATGCTGTTTATAGTAACTATGAAAGCCGTGTGCTGGCCGCTTGCAGTTTTATTGGTTTCAGTGGCGCTGGGTTTGGACTTTGAGCAGGAACTGAGTTTCAGTCGACGAGAAAATCCGGTGTTTTTATTGAGGAGACAGAAATGGAACAAGGAGAAGAGAGTGAAAAGGAGTGAGGAGTCTGTGGGAGAGTCGTGTTCTTCACTGCAGCACTATGAAGCCAAGCTGCAGGAGGACACGCACACTGTGAGTACCTGTTAATCTGTGTGTGTAACTGTTAATCTGTGTGTGTGTGTGTGTGTGTGTGTAACTGTTAATCTGTGTGTGTGTGTGTGTGTGTGTGTGTGTGTGTGTGTGTAACTGTTAATCTGTGTGTACCTGTTAATCTGTGTGTGCCGGTTAATCTGTAAATACCAGTTAATCCGTGTGTACCAGTTAATCTGTGTCTACCGGTTAATCTGTCTGTGTGTGCCGGTTAATCTGTGTGTGCCGGTTAATCGTTAATCTGTAAATACCAGTTAATCCGTGTGTACCAGTTAATCCGTGTGTACCAGTTAATCCGTGTGTACCAGTTAATCTGTGTGTGCCAGTTAATCTGTGTGTACCTGTTAACCTGTGAGTACCAGTTAACCTGTGAGTGCCAGTTAATCTGGTGGATCTGGAGAACATGCATTAGTTTGTTAGGGTTAGACGGTATGTCAAAATACAACCTCAATACTTGTTTGTGTGTGCGCGCGTCTGTGTTTGTGTGTGCGCGCGCGTCTGTGTGAATAGGTCTATTATAGTGACATGTAGAGATGAGTGATAAAAAAATGATTGAATTTCAGTAAATGTTTTAGTAAAGCGTCTTAATATTTTGACATTAATTTGTCAGACCTACTTTGTTTTCCACACCAGAGGAATTTGTACTTTGTACACCAAGCTGCCAAAAACGGGAAACTTACACAAATTCCATTTTAGCACAAACATGGCTGATCAGCCAGGACATGGCTCCAAGGTTTGTCCCTGTAGCTTTGCACCGGTTTAACAACATGCACAATTTAACCTTTTACTCTTATTAAAGATTCAGTGGAAATCTGTTGAGCACAAGGCTGATGACTGGATGTTGTTTTTACTGATTCAAAGCTTTCAGTCAGACTTTTACAGATACAAATTCTTCTTTTTCTCTCTGGACATTTAGAACAGTGCCAAAGGACACTTGGAAATTTTCCAAGTCAGCAGCAAAACGGAGCTTTTCAAAGAGTTTGTGGAATAGTGAACTTTAGATTCCTGACACTTTAGGTGTAGTCTGTATGGAACGATTTACATTAAACACACACGCGTTGCTTTTCTGATGTTACCTTAAACATGGTGTTTAAGAGGAAGGCCAGCGTGTTGATGCCTCCTGCTGCTCTGTGGGTTTTATGATGGGACGGACAGATGGACGGACAGATGGGGCGGATTTGATTAGGCTCTCAGAGCACACGTCGTCATGTTTGAGGAATTCTTTATATAACCTCAGTAAGAAAGGTTCAGGCTGTTTGCTGGACTCCGTGTGTTTTTTCTAAATAATCAACCTAATAATATAATATAAACCTCTAAACAACAACCTAATCAAAAGCCTCACATTAGCTCAGCCGTTAATCACGATCATATAGAATTTCTACAAGGCATTTCTGTGAATTGCTCAGATGAGTGGATGTAGAAGTTGACATTCATGTTTTCTTTTCCTGAATCTTGTGTCTCTCCTTATAAATTCACTCACACCTTTTATGTGTCTATCCGTTTTAAGGCAGACTACACTCACCTTCCCATTACCTCTGGGTATTAAATATGGAAACCACCCTCAGTAACATGGGATTGTAACACTTGCATACACGCTGGTGATGCTTGTAGTGTCTCTCTCTCGTCTCTAGCTAGCGTTGCCACGTTTGGCCGTGTAGCACGTTTCCAGCATTTAAAATTTAGATTTTAGTTCTGCCCAGAAAGGGGATTAGCTAAAGCGTAGCCTACTGAACATGATCCGCTGCAATATACAAATTGTTACTCTTATTTAAAAATAGCTTGTTTAATAGTTCAATGAAATGACAATCGGTTGTTTAATAGTTATAATACGAAGCCTCCGGAGCACCATGATACTGCTGGAATTTTCCCCTTTGGTCTGACCAATAAATCAGTTGAGTACCTTTAATGAGGTGGTAAGAGATTGATCAATGAGGTCTGTTGTACATTACGCTTGTGCTTCTCACTAACGATATGAATTACAGAGCATACCTAGACACTTAATTAGCTCACTTGTGCTTTGAAGACTCATCAAAGTACATGTAGTGTGCTAATCATGGAGCAAATTCGCTTCTCGCTTCTTTCTTTGGAAATCTTTGTCCCTCTCCTTTCTCGACAGGTGAAGTTTCACACGTCCGAGTCGTTGGGTTAAGCGGACAGACACGTGTTAAAAACAGGATTTATATAAGCAGCTGATGCTGTTTTTTTTTTATCTACATTAAATAAAATGCATAGAATACAGTACATTACATTAAATAAAGACTGCACTGCATCTTTAAACATCCATCATGAAACTGGGTAACTATTTTTAAAGTCCTGCTCCTTTTCAAACGCTGGAATTTTTTATTTTTAGGTTTTAACTTTATCCTGTGTGCTTTTGCGGTTGCACACCTGTTTAAATGTTATTTTCTCCTGGAGAGAAGCCTGTGGTTTCTGGAACCCTGCTTTTTTATTTTGTAATAAAATTTAAAAAAAAGAACGAAGAAAGCCAAAATAACTTTATGTGCTTGTTGGAAGCGTTTTAACAGGACGGGGGGAAAAAAAATCATGTTCTGTTAGTGGAAATGGTGTAGAGTGGTGTGCTTCCAAGAACTGAGAATCTGGAAAAGGACAGACAGACAGACAGACAGACAGACAGACAGACAGACAGACAGACATACAGACAGACAGTGAGATGGGAATAGGATAGAGGACAGAAAAAGATTTTGGTTTTGTTAGCTAGAGGAATATCTGGAACGCACTTTAATAAGATCAAAGAATCGGTCATGTGTTGATTAAATCCTCACATCGTTATATTACATTTACATCATGTGTTTTACATTTTTCTTTTTAACAATTAGTGCTACAAAGTTTGGACGTGTGTGTGTTTGTGTTAGCAGGAAATTAGATGATTTAAAGTGTTCAAAGCAGAAGAATAATTCAGCAGATACGCCAGAGATGACTTGACCCGTCCGTCATTCTCCTCTCAGCTGTCTGCTGAACGTTAGCATTAGACACTTAATCACATGGAATTATTCTCCCTTTTCTGTTTGTCCTTTTAATGAGAAAGATGGACAGAAGGAGTGACACCGTATCCCTCTTTAGATTTATTTTACAGTGTGTGTGCACACAAACAAGCTGTACCTGAGGCTGAAGAGAAGTGTCTGTCTCTTTCTCTTTGTCTGCCTGTCTCTCTGTATCGCATTTTTTTATTTTGTCTGTCTGTCTTTTTTTGTCTGTCTCTATTATAGACTCTGTTTCTATCTGTGCATTTGTCACTGTGTGTGTGTGTGTGTGTATATCTGTCTGTCAGTATGTCTCTCTGAGGGTTTTATACTGTTGTGTTTGGTTCTTGCAGTGTGTAGAAGGTGAGACAGGCCGTGTCAATCACAGAATGTAAAACAGAATGTTCTGGAAAAGTAGAGCTGGCAGTAGATTTGATGCAGGTGCTGTGAACACGCCGAAACGTTCTGTTGGAGTAACTGGGAGGGTCACGGGAGACAGGGAGGTAAAAACCGCTCCGAGTTTGCGAAACATGGAAACTTTTGTTCACACTTGGATGGAGTGAATGCAGCCTCGGCTTTCCACTGGCTCCTCCAAACGCTTTCTTTTTTTTTTTTTTTTTTTGCCTTTTATGGCAATATGTTCATCTATTTAAATACAAACCTGTGTGTGTGTGTGTGTGAAGATGGAGAGTTCTTGAGATTGTATCTCCTTGGGGAACAATCTGGAATTACAGAAATGCTGCAAAAGCAGTGGGACTAACGGGGCCATGTGGCCTGTAAAGGGCTGTGTGTGTGTGTGTGTGTGTGTGTGTGTGTGTGTGTGTGTGTGTGTGTGTGTGTGTGTGTGTGTGTGTTGGTTAAGGTTTTCTGTGGTGTCCTAATTTGTAGTATGTCTCCTAAACATCCATTCCATTCATTCTTACAGTTGTGCTCATAATCTCTGTCTGTCTCTCTCTCTCTCGCTGTCTCTCTCTTTCTTTCTCTCTCTCTCCCTCTGTGTCTCTGTCTCTCTCTCTCTCGCTGCCCCCCCCTCAGTTGTCCATTTATTTATCTAACTTTATCTTTCCCCGTCAATTTCCATGGCTTATTTTTCCTGTAAATCTCTCAATCTAACTGCTTGTCTGTTTATCTCCCTTTGCCCTCTGTCTCTCTGTTTATTTATTCTATCTTTCTGTATTTTTATGTTTGTCTGGCTGTTAACCAGTAGGTCTATATTTCCATATATTTTAATCTATTTAAATGTGCACCATCTCTCTTTCTCTCTATAATTTGATCTTTTGGTCTGTCAAACTTTTTCCCGAGAGTTTATGGCTGTCTGTTTCTGTCTTTATCTGCTTATCTGTCTGTCTGTCTGTCTGTCTCATGAGTGGATGTTAATGTTTTTTCCTCAGTCCCTCTTCTGTTCTCAGTGTGTCAGGCACACAAAAATGTGGTATACACACACACACACGCACACACACACACACACACACACAAAAAGACATTCCAATGGTGAACCCAGTGGTGAAAAGAAGGAGGGGGTTATGCTCTTCCTCAGTTTCTCTCTCTCTCACACACACACACAGGCCCCCTGCTGTATTTCATCGTCTGGTTTTTGGGGATGAAGCACAGCACTTTCCAAATGAATACAGGAAATCACATCACCCTGTGTGGTGAACTAATGTCTCGCTATGATTTACCGTCAGTAAATGAACACCGGTAACACTGTTACCATGGTAACTCCATGCTTAACCGTTACAAGCCACGCACCTTCCTCATTCTGTCTGTATCATGTCGTTGTGTAATATTTTGTCACAGCATGAACGTTAACAAGTTTGCTGACGTGTAATCCATCACTTTTATGTTTTTGTCCCTGCGTCTCTTGCAGCGTGTCTTTAACGACGTGTCCGGCTCCGTGTCTCTTGCCTGGGTGGGAGACGGAACAGGGGTGAGTGTTTATGTCCCTCCACCAGTATGAATCGTTGATTCCACTTCTGTTCCACTTCTCTGTGATTTCTACTATCGCCTACAAAACACTGACGGTGCCTGTAACAACACTCCTGAGCGGTTATGCTAGAATGCTTCTACATAATAATATTTTGTAACGCAACTCTGTGGCTGAGTTTTGACAGAATTCACTGTTTAGTATTGTTATTGTGTGTTTTAGTGTGAATTCCATACTGTTAAATCGTGTCCGTGTTTAGCCTCATCGTCTGTATTTTATTATTATGTTTTTAAAAGTCATTTGTCACAGGGTCCAGCACCTGCTGCTGAAGCCAAAGGGAAATTGTTAGTGGAGAGTTCGTTGTGATGTGAGTGCCAGGCACACCCTGCGATGATCGTGTATACGTCAGGAAAGTAAGAAGAGTGGGGGACATTCATCTCACGGTCATCTAGCCTTTAAAAGCCGTTCTTCATCTCGAGCTACGTGAGAGCCGCTGTCCTCCCGAGCTTGTGTTTGTGTTTGGCTTCATGCTCTGAGTCTGTGGTATGCGACCCCTTTCCGAATCGCAAAACCCGGAGCGAATCGAATTTCAGATTTTTCCTCACCATGTTTTCTAAAAAAAGAAGTTTGGCACCGAAAACAGCTCTGTATCGGAGAGACAGAAATGTCCGACATCAGCAAAATTCCAGTGCTTAAAATCCAGCTATGAAAATAAGGAATGTTTATGAAAGAACTGTGAGTGTTTTATTTCAGTGTGAGGGACTTAAATGATTCTTATTTTATTAAAGGACACACTCGGGGAGAGACTTCAGCTATTGTATAAAATAGCAGTGTGATCGGTGTCAGTCCGAGTAGAAACGCGTACACGTACAGGTTGAACGAGAGAGTGCAGCGAAATGAAAAACAGAGAAGCAGTTTTATAAAAGCCAGTGTTCTGTGCAGTCTGTTTGTCCGACCGAGGGGGAAAAAAGCTCTATTAAATGCCTCAGTGCACAGCTAATGACAGACTGCACTCACCATCTGACCTTCTGAGGGAACTGGCCTCTCTCTCTCACTCACTCTCTTTTTCCCTGTCCTTCAGTCTGTCTGTCTGTTTTCCTTGCTCTTTTTCTCACTCTTTCTCCCATATACACACACACACACACACACACACAAATCTGGGCTTGGAGTCACACGGCACTGAGAGTAATGACCTCATACCCACAGGTTGGCAGACTCAAACCAAAGGGAAACAAAAAGGGTTTTTGGATAAGGCTGTTGTATGCCCAAACGGATTAGAGCCTAGATGGCCAAAAAGGCCAGTGACTTATTTTAAGTAACAAAATAATATTTTAATTAATTATATTGGAATGAAATAAAAAAAAAAACAATGTTTTTAACATTATCATCACCCTAATTATTTCGGTGAAACTGTCAGGCTTCCTCAAATATTTTAAAAGAAAGTGCAAGAATGCAACTAGAATTATAATAATGATGTTCTAATTGTTGTAAATTTACAGATGCATTTTTTTTTTATTGTTCCGTTGCAGTTCAGTCTTTGTGGTGTAGATCTGATTGGTTACGGTTGGGATATGGGATGGTGATATTATTCATCCCTTTTCACACAGTTTCTTTTCAATCCACTGTATTTACATTGCTTTGTGTTGCTGTGTGCAGGTGCTGCTGGTCCTCACTACGTATCAAATGCCGTTGTTCATGTTCCGCTTTAGTGAGCCCAAACTCTACAGGAGGTACGTGTGTGTGTCTGTTCAGGGTGTGTGTGTGTGTGTGGTAGCTCAGTGGTTAAGGTGTTGGGCTACTTATCGGAAGGTCATGGGTTTGAACCCCAGGTCCACCAAGCTGCCACTGCTGGGCCCCTGAGCAAGGCCCTTAACCCTCAGTTGCTCAGTTGTAAGTCACTCTGGATAAGGGTGTCTGCTAAATGCCGTAATTGTGTCTTCAGGGAGTGTGTGTGTGTGTGTGTGTGTGTGTGTGTGTGTCTGTTCAGGGAGTGTGTGTGTGTCTGTTCAGGGAGTGTGTGTGTGTCTGTTCAGGGAGTGTGTGTGTGTGTGTGTGTGTGTCTGTTCAGGGAGTGTGTGTCTGTTCAGGGAGTGTGTGTGTGTGTGTGTGTGTGTCTGTTCAGGGAGTGTGTGTGTGTGTGTGTGTCTGTTCAGGGAGTGTGTGTATGTGTGTGTCTGTTCAGGGAGTGTGTGTGTGTGTGTGTGTTCAGGGAGTGTGTGTGTGTGTGTGTGTCTGTTCAGGGAGTGTGTGTGTGTGTGTGTGTGTTCAGGGAGTGTGTGTGTGTGTGTGTCTGTTCAGGGAGTGTGTGTGTGTGTTCAGGGAGTGTGTGTGTGTGTGTGTGAGAGAGAGAGAGAGCGTACGGTGTGTGTATGTGTGCCCAGTGTGTGTGCGCGCGGAGTGTATGTGCGCATTTAAGAAGGAAATTATTCGAGCCTCCTTTCATTTTGTATTTCTCACTAATATTAACCCTGTGTGTCCCAGTGAAGACCATGGGAAGACCTTCCAGGACATCACGGATCTCCTGAACAACACCTTCATCATGACGCATTTCGGCATCGCCATTGGCCCGGACAACTCCGGAAAGGTGAGTCTGAAACTCCTCATGACCCCAGATGATTGTATTGTTTTTTCTCTGCTGTTCACCCAAAGCTCAGGGAGAGAAAAGGCATGCGTCATGCCGTGTGTTTTTATTGTTTTCTCCTCAGGTGATCCTCACAGGTAATTTGTCAGAGGGAAAAGGCTCGAGAATTTTATGCTCACAGGATTTCGGGAAGAGTTTCTCCTCCTCTGACCTGCCTTTCCAAGTGCTGATGCAGATCACCTACAACCCGGAGAACAACAGCGTACTGGCCGTTATTAGCACATTGGTGAGCTCAGGATTTATCTCTTTACTACAGTGGAATATCTCTATATTCCAATATAAAAACTCTGTGCTGTTTGTTCCTCTGTGCAGTATGACCTGTGGATCTCTGAGGACTTTGGGCTCCACTGGAAGAAGATTCATGACACAGTGTGTCTTGTGAAATGGTAACACATACACACACACGCACACACACACACACACGCACACACACACACACATGCATATGAAGCAATAGAATTGAAGTGATATCAATCCCATTCCCAAAGGACTTTGATATCGTTCTGATTATTCAGAGGTAATTTTACTGTAAATCCACTTAGTCTCAAAGCTCTTTTCCAAAATAAGCAAGAACCTAACTAGTTAATGATGGATGTCTACCTGAATGTAAAGACCTTTGATAAGAGAGCACATATTAAGTGTTGTGTTGGGGCCTGCATGTGAAACACCTTGATTAGTGAACAACATGGGAGAAAAAACTGTGCAAATGGGCACATTAACCGTGCGGTGTCACTGTCTAAAAGTGGTGATTGAATGGTTTGATGCTCACTCGTGTGTGTGTGTGTGTGTGTGTGTGTGTGTGTGTGTGTGTGTGTGTGTTTCTCTGTCTTAGGGGGACTGCTGATACTCTGTTTTTCACCACAAACCCAAACGGTTCCTGTAGTGAGTCTTGTTCTCATGTTTCTATGGAAACCGTCAGACACACTGCTTATTGTTTGTCCCTGTTATAAAGTGTGTGTGTTTGTCGTACTGTAAGGTGAAAGAGGCATCCTGGAGTTGAAGAAGACCACAGATTTTGGCCGAAGCTTTAAGAAGATCGGGAGCAGGATTTACTCGTTTGGCCTGGGTGGCCGCTTTCTCTTTGCTTCCGTAATGTCCACCACGGTATGCTACACGTATACGTGCGTGTCTTTTTGTAGTTGAGCAAGTCTGTCTGTCTGTCTTCCTGTCTGTGTACTTTGTCAATCCATAACATCCCAGTAATTACAGCAAGATGTGTCCATTTTGGGAATGTGAAGACATTTAGTTGTTTTTCACAATATTTTTTTTTTCTTTCTCTTTTGCTCTCTCTCGTGCGCGCTCTTTCTCTCTCTCTCCCTCTCCCTCTCTCTCTCTCTCTCTCTCTCTCTCTCTATCAGAGTTCGATGCGCATGATTCATGTGTCTGTGGATCAGGGTGAGGTTTGGGACATGGCCCAGCTGCCCGATGTGGGACATGAACAGTTTTATTCTATACTGTCTTCCAATGATGACATGGTGTTTGTGCATGTGGATGAACCAGGAGGTCAGTTTTGTGTGTGTGTGTGTGTGTGTGTGTGTGTGTGTGTGTGTGTGTGTGTGTGTGTGTGTGTGTGTGTGTGTGTGTGTGTGTGTGTGTGTGTGTGTGTGTGTGTGTGTGTGTGTGTGTGTGTGTGTGTGTGTGTGTGTGTGTGTGTACTGAATCGTGCCCTGGATAATGAATTGAACTCTTGTCCAGACTCAGGGATGGGCTTTATCTACGTGTCTGATTCCCGAGGGATCGTCTTCTCCAAATCCCTCGAGCGCCATCTTTACACCTCTACAGGTGGTGAAACTGACTTTACTGTCATCAGCTCACTCAGGGGAGTCTATACGACCAGCGTGCTGGCTCACGGTACACATATACACACACACACACATGCACACGCGCGAATGTAGCATCCACTTATTGATGCTATTATAAACTTCTCCAATTAGCTAATTCGTCCAAACACTTTGTCTGCACACTTTGTTCTTCTGTTTTGTATCATGTGTGCTGAATTATCTGCTGTGTGCTCTTCCAAAACCCTCTGGAAAAAGAAGTGGTGTGTTCAGTCATGTGTGCGTGTTTGTGTGTACTGTTGTGTGATGTAAGCTGGTGTGTGTTCGACTGTGCAGATGGTTCTGTTCAGACAGTGATAACGTTCAATCAGGGAGGAAATTGGAGGCCTCTAAAGAAACCCTGGAACGCAGAGTGTGACTCCACAGCAAAGGATCCGAACATGGTGAGAATTCTGGGACACGCACACGTGTACACACGTTGTTTTTCATTAGGGTGAAGAGTGAGAACACTCAATATACAGACATTGTCAGTTTGTTCTTGAGGATTGAACTCCTGTGTCTTTCCCTGATACTTAATGTACTGCCACACAGAACCAGAGGAAATTCTTGAAATGCTTCTTATTAATGAACAAAACTAATATTCATAGGGAAATAGAATCCATGCTGTCACCATCAACATTTAACTTGCACTCGTGACAACCAAGATCATGATTAGGAGTTCTCCATGTAGGCATGTAAAAGAGGAAATACCCCGAGTCTTATATCATAGACTTGTACCCATGCATTCTGTTTGTATACAGTCTCGGTGCTGTCTTTTTGTTTATAGCAACTTCTTGGTCTTTTGGAGACCTCGTTGCATTTTAAAATGGCGCCTGCAGTTCACACGTCTCAAAATATGTGCCAATTAGGGACACTGTTTATATAAGTATGATTAACATCATACTGGCTTAATTTACACACTGCTGCTTCGATCAGAGTCGTGAACAACACTCTTGTTATTTATACAGCAGTCAAACCTGGTTAGTCTGTTATAGTGCATGAATGAAATGGTAAACTGTGTGGGATGTTGTGTGTGTGTTTGTGTTGCTATAGTGTAGTCTGCATATTCACGCCTCCTACAGCACAGCGATGAGGCTCAACGTGCCCATGCTGCCGCTGACTGACCCCAATGCTGTCGGTCTCATCCTTGCTCATGGTACACACACACACACACACACCCTTGAGATCCTGAGATGGTACAGACCTAGCTAGCTGACTTTAAACAAACCTTTTCTCCTCAGGCAGCGTGGGGGACGCAGTATCCATTTTGTCTCCTGATGTTTACGTGTCTGATGACGGTGGGTACACTTGGACACGAGCACTCAGAGGACCACACCATTATGCCATCCTGGACTCGGGAGGACTGCTGGTGGCTGTGGAGCACAGCCCCATCCATCCTATCTCACAGATCAAGTGAGTCCTGATGCTTACACTGTGGGAACAACAAAAATACAAAAAACACCTACATAACGTAGAATGTTTTTATTTGTCTGTAGAAAATAAAAGCAGGCGGTTTAAATAAAAAAAAAAAAAAGATGCCCTGTAAAACCCTGCTCCTTTCTTCTACCTACTCGTTTCCTTTCACGGGCTGTGTTCGCATATTGGAATACGATCGGCCGTTGTAGTTTATGATGCAGTACCATTCTTTCAAAATTGTCTCAGACTTTCAACACAAAGAAAGACTGATGATCAGATGCGTGAGGCAGAGAAACAGTTAGTAATTGTTATACATCTGTGATGGTGGCAGCTGTGTAAAAGTTCCTCAGCAGTGTGTTGCGGATCGAGAGGATCCAGTTATCAATATTGCTCGTGCTAACAGAAGCTCTTTACTCACAGTTTTCTGGTTTAAATGAAGCCGTGATAGCTGTGGTAGACTCTAAGACTCAAGCTCAACTTAATACACTCTGTGATGGGAATAAGACAGAATACTCACTGATCATAAAATATCAGGATTTCTGTCCCTCTGTGCAAACTGAAAAAAAAAAGTTTCTCTTTGCACAAATTCAGCACTAACTCAAAATACCTTTTTGATGCAATCAAGGTTTTATTTTCTAATTTCTGATAATTGTTCTATCATTCTTTTAACAGAAACTGAGTTAAGTTGGCTAAAATGTGCTTGTGCTACATGGTTAGAAACAGACTGCAAGAGAAAACATTGTTCTTTTCTGCTTTCGTTTAATTAGTAAACTGTTTATATATTTTTGAACACATCTCCATTTAATCTCTGAGCTGTAGTTTTATTTGAACCGAACATTTTTTTTTCTTCATGAACTGCTTTTTTCCCTTCGTCTTTGTTTATTTGCTGTCTTTTTCATCGTTAGGTTTTCCACGGACGAGGGCCAGTGTTGGCACGTATATAACTTCACGGACACGCCGCTGTACTTCACGGGTTTGGCCTCAGAGCCTGGGGCTCGGTCTATGAGCCTCAGCCTGTGGGGTTACAGACAGCCTGTGTTTAGTCAACACTTGGTGTCCATCACTATAGACTTCCACCAGCTGCTCTCCAGAGACTGTGAGTGTGTGAGAGTGTGTGTATGTGTTTGAGAGACTTTAGGACTGCAGAACAACACTCCACATTTGTGTAAACTCGTGTACATAATATACAGCTAAACTAAAAGAACTGTGAAAGTGTCATAATGTGCATGAATGACACAATCGTACACATTTAAGTACTTTTATAATCTCTCCAATCATAACACAGTCCAGCAGAATGTTGTTTTCACTACAGGGTTATTTTGCATTTTGTCCATTACTGAATATTTCTCAAGGATTTAGAAGCTGCAATTAATCAAGCAAACACATTGTGCTGCAGTGTATTGTGTCTGTGTTTAGAGTAATTTTGAATACTTCAAATTCTCACTCATCTCTCTCTACCTTTCTCCCTCTCCTTCTCTCTCCCTCTCTCTCTCTCCGGCCTTTTTCTCTCTCACTCTGGCCCCCCCCTCTCTTGTTCTCTCTCTCTCTCTCTCTCTCTCTCTCTCTCTCTCTCTCTCTCTCTCTCTCTCTCTCTGTGTCTCCCTCTGCAGGTGGAGAGGAGGATTATGTGCAATGGCTTGCCCACTCTGATAACACTGGCAACCCTAATGATGGCTGTCTGTTGGGATATAAAGAAAAATATTTACGGCTACGCAAAGACTCGGTGTGCCGAAACGGAAGGGATTTTGTCATCACCAAGCAGCCCACGCCGTGTCCCTGCACTCTCGATGACTTCCATTGGTGAGATTTGGTGCTGAACTTTATATGGCTAGTTTTTATCTTAGCTGCATTTCATATTTGATTTTTTTTAAAATATATAAATAAAGGTAGAATTTAAAAAATTCTGTGGGTTCTTACAATACTAATAGCAAATAAATTCTCTGTGGAAATGGGTAATAAATAAATTTGAACAGACCTCTTGAGGAATGAGAGTTGAGAGACCGTTAAGTCTAGTATGTGTGATGCCTCTCCTCTTTTTTCCTTTTTTTTCCCTCATTCTCTCTCCTCTTCTGTAGTGATTTTGGCTATTACCGTGCCATGAACAGCTCCGAGTGTTTGGAACAGCCAGAGCTGAAGGGCCAATTACTCGAGTTTTGCCTGCGTGGCCGTAAAGAGCAGCTCCAAACCAGCGGGTACAGCTTAGTCTTATTATTATTATTATTATTATTATTATTTCATATGTTAGGGGTGTCTCAACTGACAAATCCTTGTTGTTACTTACCATTTGCTCTCTGTTGTCCAGTTACAGAAAGATCCCTGGAGATGGGTGTGAGGGAGGCGTACAACCGGAGAGAAAAGTGATCGACCTGAGCAAGAAGTGTGCCAGTAACCTTCTGAGTTCAGAGTTTCTGGTGAGAGAGAGCCATATTTTTAATGCTACATACTGGCACATACTGAAATCTGGGTAGAAATAAGAGCTGTCAGATGTCTAGTTGAGCTTATCTGTATCATGTTTATCAGTCTCAGCCAGGAAGCGTGGCTCCTGTTGTGTCCGTCATCATCCTCGTTCTGCTCGTTTGTGCCGTTGCTGCCGGGGTCCTGCTCGTCAAGAAGTATGTGTGTGGAGGAAGGTAGGATCTGATGGAGTTGTATAACGTGAATAGAGTTTAGTTAGTATAGTCACCAGTTTGATTTTGACAGATGTTTGTGCATTAGGTTCCTGGTGCACCGGTATTCAGAGATGCAGAGGCATGTGGAAGCTAATGCCGTTGAAGGTGTGGATGACGTGGACACTACAGAGGCAGACAAGTCCGTTTACAATGACGATTCAGATGAGGTATCTATACGGACACAAATTTTTGGCTTGATTGTGTTACATTTACAGAGTGTTAAAAGTCTGTTTTGTGTTTCTGTAGGACCTTCTGGCTGGAAATTGAGGTAGAAAATTCTCAGGTATTGTCAAATTGGATTCTTTGCTGTGCCCTCTTCAGGTGTGTGTGTGAGTGTCTGTCTGTGTCCGTGAGTGTGAGTGTCCGTGAGTGTCTGCGTGTGTGTGAGTGTCTGCGTGTGTGTGAGTGTCTGCGTGTGTGTGAGTGTCTGCGTGTGTGTGTGTGTCTGCGTGCGTGTGTGTGTGTGTCTGCGTGCGTGTGTGTGTGTGTCTGCGTGTGTGTGTCTGCGTGCGTGTGAGTGTCTGCGTGCCTGCGCGTGAGTGTCTGCGCGCGTGCCTGCGCGTGAGTGTCTGCGCGCGTGCCTGCGCGTGAGTGTCTGCGCGCGTGCCTGCGCGTGAGTGTCTGCGCGCGTGCCTGCGCGTGAGTGTCTGCGCGCGTGCCTGCGCGTGAGTGTCTGCGCGCGTGCCTGCGCGTGAGTGTCTGCGCGCGTGCCTGCGTGAGTGTGTGTGTGAGTGCCTGCGCGAGTGCCTGCGCGAGTGCCTGCGCGAGTGCCTGCGCGAGTGCCTGCGCGCGAGTGCCTGCGCGAGTGCCTGCGCGCGAGTGCCTGCGCGAGTGCCTGCGCGCGTGCCTGCGCGCGAGTGTCTGCGCGAGTGCCTGCGCGCGAGTGTCTGCGCGAGTGCCTGCGCGCGAGTGTCTGCGCGAGTGCCTGCGCGCGAGTGTCTGCGCGAGTGCCTGCGCGCGAGTGTCTGCGCGAGTGCCTGCGCGCGAGTGTCTGCGCGAGTGCCTGCGCGCGAGTGTCTGCGCGAGTGCCTGCGCGCGAGTGTCTGCGCGAGTGCCTGCGCGCGAGTGTCTGCGCGAGTGCCTGCGCGCGAGTGTCTGCGCGAGTGCCTGCGCGCGAGTGTCTGCGCGAGTGCCTGCGCGCGAGTGTCTGCGCGAGTGCCTGCGCGCGTGTCTGCGCGCGAGTGCCTGCGCGCGAGTGCCTGCGCGCGAGTGCCTGCGCGCGAGTGCCTGCGCGCGAGTGCCTGCGCGCGAGCGCCTGCGCGCGAGTGCCTGCGCGCGAGTGTCTGCGCGTGTCTGCGAGTGTCTGCGAGTGTCTGCGCGAGTGTCTGCGCGTCTGTCTGTGTCTGTCTGTCTGTCTGCCTGCGTGTGTCTGTCTGTCTGTCTGCCTGCGAGTGAGTGTGTCTGTCTGTCTGTCTGCCTGCGAGTGAGTGTGTCTGTCTGTCTGTCTGCCTGCGAGTGTGTGTGTCTGCCTGCGAGTGAGTGTGTCTGCCTGTGTGTGTGTGAGTGTGTCTGCCTGTGTGTGTGTGAGTGTGTCTGCCTGTGTGTGTGTGAGTGTGTCTGCCTGTGTGTGTGTGAGTGTGTCTGCCTGTGTGTGTGTGAGTGTGTCTGTCTGCCTGTGTGTGTGTGTGAGTGTGTCTGTCTGCCTGTGTGTGTGTGTGAGTGTGTCTGTCTGCCTGTGTGTGTGTGTGTGTGAGTGTGTCTGTCTGCCTGTGTGTGTGTGTGTGAGTGTGTCTGTCTGCCTGTGTGTGTGTGTGTGAGTGTGTCTGTCTGCCTGTGTGTGTGTGTGTCTGTCTGCCTGTGTGTGTGAGTGTGTCTGTCTGCCTGTGTGTGTGTGAGTGTGTCTGTCTGCCTGTGTGTGTGTGTGTGTCTGTCTGCCTGTGTGTGTGTGTGTGTCTGTCTGCCTGTGTGTGTGTGTCTGTCTGCCTGTGTGTGTGTCTGTCTGCCTGTGTGTGTGTGTCTGTCTGCCTGTGTGTGTGTGTGTGTGTGCCTGTGTGAGTGTGTGTGTGTGTCTGCCTGTGTGTCTGCCTGTGTGAGTGTGTCTGCCTGTGTGTCTGCCTGTGTGTCTGCCTGTGTGAGTGTGTCTGCCTGTGTGTCTGCCTGTGTGTCTGCCTGTGTGTCTGCCTGTGTGTCTGCCTGTGTGAGTGTGTCTGCCTGTGTGTCTGCCTGTGTGTCTGCCTGTGTGTCTGCCTGTGTGTCTGCCTGTGTGTCTGCCTGTGTGTCTGCCTGTGTGTCTGCCTGTGTGTCTGCCTGTGTGTCTGCCTGTGTGTCTGCCTGTGTGTCTGCCTGTGTGTGTCTGCCTGTGTGTGTCTGCCTGTGTGTGTCTGCCTGTGTGTCTGCCTGTGTGTCTGCCTGTGTGTCTGCCTGTGTGTCTGCCTGTGTGTCTGCCTGTGTGTCTGCCTGTGTGTCTGCCTGTGTGTCTGCCTGTGTGTCTGCCTGTGTGTGTCTGCCTGTGTGTGTCTGCCTGTGTGTGTGTGTCTGTGTGTGTGTGTGTGTGTGTGTCTGCCTGTGTGTGTGTGTGAGTGTGTCTGTCTGCCTGTGTGTGTGTGAGTGTGTCTGTCTGCCTGCCTGTGTGTGTGTGTGTGTGTCTGTCTGCCTGTGTGTGTGTGTGTGTGTCTGTGTGTGAGTGTGTGTGTGTGTGTGTGTGTGTCTGTCTGCCTGTGTGTGTGTGTGTGTGTCTGTCTGCCTGTGTGTGTGTGTCTGTCTGTCTGCCTGCCTGTGTGTGTGTGAGTGTGTCTGTCTGTGTGTGTGTGTGTGATCAGTAATGTTTGATTACTTGTGCTCTGATTGTTTTTAGGTAAACAAAACCCGTGTGGACCCTGGACTCGTTTACTGAAGAGTGAGGCTTTTTTTTGTCCCCTCCGTTTTTTCCCTTTATTTTCCCCCAATTTAATTGGTTCCAGCCACTGGACAGGAGGCAAATAGCAGATTTTTGTGATGACTTTTTTTTTTTGGACACTTCCTTTTTCCTTTTACAGATGACTTCACTGGTTGTAGTTTTACAGCTGATTGTTAGCGAGTTTGATTTTTGAGAAATTTTAAGGAATGGATTTTTAGAAAGAGAATTTCCAGTGTTCTTTAGGCTGATGAATAAAAAATTGGTTATTAGAGATGGCGTTTAAAAAAAAAAAAAAAAAAAAAAAACGTGATTTAGGGTTAATGCAAATGTTATTAACACGATCACAGAACGTGCTTAAAGGAATATTCCAGCACAGTTCAACCTAACATGATCACAACAAAAAGATTTCAGAATGTTTCCCTGTACTGAGAAAAGAACTCAATGTTTCAGCAGAAAACGTATAAAGATTAAATAAATGGGGGCTAAAAAACCCAAAAACATCATAATATCTGTGCATCAGTTTCACCGTTCAAATTCTTCCTTCTTCTAACGACTAAATAATTAATGAATAAACTTTTATTGATGCACCGGCAACTGCCCTTAGATTTACATATATAAATGAATTCAGCATGAACAAGTTTTCTGTTTCTTTCTCAATGCAGGGAAATGAAATTGAGTAAAAACAAAACCACTGAATTATTTATTTTTTTTATGAACGTTTCTTCAAACTGTTACATCATAAAAAAAACAGCTCTTTTTAACCATCTTTGGAACTAGCACAAGCTTATGGGCACCTAAGACATAGGATTGTAACACTAGTGCCATTTTATATATATGTTTGGGGTTTTTTTTTCTGTAAAAATTCAGCCAGGGTAATTAAAACAGTATTACAAAGCAATAACAGTTCACTAAGCTAAGTTTCAATGAGTGTATTCATGTTTGTACAGGCTAAACAAGGCTAAATGGATATGTTTGTGCAACGATTGTGGTCATTCATCTTAATTATGATACACAAGATGGAAAAAAGCGGCTAGTCACGTGCTTTGCTTCTAGCTCTTGTTGTTACGTCCTTGGGCGGAGGTATTTTCACATCTGCACTCTGGGTTTTTACTGATGACCCACTAAGCTCATAAGCTACGCATTTCTAAGCAGTTGTGCACTGGTACAAAAAATGCTCCTGATGGTATAAGATTAGTTTTTTTTTTTTTGCATGACTTTGTAGTAAGTAATAAGTGATTTTATGATAAACAAAAATGAATAAGGGAGTTTGTGAACTTATATTTTTATTACACAAAAGGAAAAATACTTTTCTTAGCAATAAATAATCTAATGGCTGTTTGTCTAATCAATGGCAATATCTATGGCACAATTTAGCACCGTGAGAGTATTGCGCAACAATGCAAAGTGTGTGTGTAATTTGCTCAAAAACAGAGACGCTTGCGTTTCGGATTTTATGCCAGTCGGGAAATAAAACCCAAGAGGCCAGTCAGTGTAATAGTGCGATAGACTTGAGTGCATAGGATTGTCAGGAGGGTGTTTGCCCAAAGATGATGTGAATACATTATGTTTTTTGGTACTCCTTGTTTTTAAAGGTACATGTCTCAGGGCCCCTGGTTTTCACTTTCAGCTTCAAAATGTGATGAGAAAAAGCTTGAGTGAGACCTCAGTGTTTGATTGCTGGAAAGAATTTGTCACTATTCGGTATTTTAATGCTACTGGGGTAATTCACAGAATTTTTCAGCACCTGTCTTTTTGAATGTAAGGGGAATAAACATGACGTTTTAATTCCAGAGCTGTAAATAAAATATGTAAAGATAAGCTACTGTTCATAACTACTTAATGTCTGACATTTTAATCCAAGTCTCAGAAGCCCAACAAAAATGCAAAGCCTTGATTTGATAACAATATTATCCTGTTTTTGTTCAACCAGAATAAAGAATTTAAAACCTTTATACCATTTGTTATTTTTTTTTACTGTGTGAGAACTGAGCACTTACACTTACAGCTTGCATACAATTGTAGCATATCCTTTGATTTCTGTATTTTGGTGATTGTGTGGAACTATTTATTGTGAATAAGCATCATTAATTGTAGAAACTCTTTTGAACGTCCATTAAACCTGTACTAGCAGCTGTGAAGTCTTTCTCTCACCAGCCTCGAGTTAAAACAAAGTATTGTGATAAAAATGTCTGAAATTCAATAAAATTACATCTTCCATAAACCGCTCCAATTTTTTAGTTTGTTAGCTTTTAGTCATCTGAATTCTTTTATAATATTAGTGATTATTAGAGACACATGCGGATATTGATTTGCTTTCTTTTTTCCTCCTTGTTTACTTGATGACTTTATTTGTATTTTCATTGTTCATTTGTACTGAAATTGTATTGCATTTTTGTCTTAAAAGAACCCGATCTCGTGTTTGTGTGTGTGTGTGTGAGAGAGAGCGAGAGAGAGACAGAGGGACACAGAGAGAGACAGAGAGAGGTGGACAGACACAGAAAGAGAATGACAGAGTGAGAGAGACAGACGGACAGATACAGACAGACAGAGAGAGAAACACAGACTGACAGAGAGGGAGAGAGACAGACCGACAGATACAAACAGACTCCCACCCACCCACACTGTACTGCACTGTACTGCACTGTAACTGTCCCTCCCTCATTCTGGGCGCCATTTTGCCGCGCTGCGTTCCTGTGCGCGAGCGAGTTGTGATTGGGTTCCGCGCGCCGCCATTGGAGCCAATCAGCGGTGATCAAAGCGGGAAGACGGTGAGTGCGGAGGCGCCGAGAGGGGATGGGACTCGGTAACCGATGGCGATTGGTGTGTGTCCGACCAACCAAAAGACTAAAACCGTTATAAACAGGAATTTAACGGCACGATCCGTGTGTGTATGAACACTTAACGGTGTGTTCTTTTACTCGACCGAGTTAGCCGAGAAGCTAACAGCTATAAACAGGCCTAGATAGCTGTGTTCTTTGTGTTAGCATAGCATAGCATAGCAACAACAGCTAGTCTGAGGTAAAAAAAAAAATCAGTGCGGCGTCCCAAATGCTCTCTTATTTACCTTTATAGTGCACTAAAGAGACGTTTAAAGAATAACAGGAGAGTGATATCTGTAACACAAGACCTGTAAGACAACTTTTTAGCTAGATATAAATACTGTGAATACGTTTAGCAATGTTCTGGCTTCGTGTTCAGTGCTGGAGACCAAATAAAAACATCTGGTGCTCTGAAAGCTTTTACAGATGCAGCTTGGGTGGAAATGATCATCACTGAATTCAGTTTAAACACCTTTATATCAGATGAACTAACATTTTCACCTGGCAGGTGGCAGACACATGGCAGGTCTGTCTATGTTACTGGTGTGTTGTTGTGGTAGAAGACCAAGATCTGATTTAAAAAACGCATCCCAATTCTATCTGCTGGATATCTTCTAGTCTGCCCATTGTGTGGAGTATACAGGCTTTATTTCCAGCAGGATCTCTGTACAGGTGTTCATAACTCTATTTATGATTATTACCAGGTTATACACAGTAGTTATAGTTGTACGCAGCTTAATAAACTTGACCAACACTGTTCGGGTGCAACCTGTTTCTTTCTACCCGTTGATCTAGTCTTATAGACTCCGCTCTTCTGAGTTATTCACAGGGCAGATCAGAGAACGTTATCTGCATACCATATATACGTTGGCTGTAAACGCTGTCTCGATATACAATCGTGAAGATCTTATTTGGACTGAGAAATACAGCCACCAAGATGCTTGACAGGAATACGGATTTACGTCAGCTCTTGCGCGCTGTCAAAATACTACTAAACTGAATCTTTATCTTCAGACTCATAAATGCTGTTTTGTTCACACAGTGTATCGTTGAGCTGATTAGACACTAAGCATGGAGCAGTTCACCGAGACAACGAGTAGTGGAGAGCAGATTGTGGTGCAGACGTCTGGTGGAGCAGTGCAGCAACAGGTATGGGATGTGTGTCTGAGCGGATGGAAGTGGATGTGGTACGACTGATGACGAGTTGGCGCTGGCCTGTGTGTGTGTGAGAGAGAGAGTGGTGTGTGTGTGTAACTGCAAGGCTGCGTTCTCTGTGGTCCAGAGCACAGTGACTGCAGTGCAGCTGCAGGCTGACGGCCAGGTGGATGCGGGGGCGACCCAGCAGGTGCAGACTCTCCAGGTAGTGGTATTCTCTCCTCGGCCCGTCAGCTGTCTGCATGTAACCGACTATGTCTGTGCCACATATTCCCAGTCGTCCACGTGTTAACACCTGGACAGTCTGCAAGTGGAGAGATACTGTGTGTGCAGCCATGCCTCATTCGTTCATTTCATAGAATTATTTAATACCGAATTTACTGTTTAATACACTAGTGTCAAACATTTGGTGAAAACCCATGTATGAACATGCCTTCATTAAAACAGTGATGTTACTCTGCATGATTATATCATTACATACAGCCACTAGAATGATTGCTATCATGTCACAAATATCATTTCTCCAGTGGCCTGCAGTGCATGCGTTTATGAATGTGTAGAAATGTGTTCACTGTTGTACTCGGTGTGTGTTTCGTGGAAGTCTATACATTCTACATGATGTGATCTTGATTTGAACATGAAAGTACTGACAGCTATGCCACCAAAAAAAAATCTCACTGTTCATCTCTTCTAAGGTTCAAGGGCAGCCATTAATGGTGCAGGTTAGTGGGGGTCAACTCATTACCCCTTCTGGGCAGCCCATAATGGTGCAGGCGATGCCAGGGGGACAGACGCAGACGATCATGCAGCTACCGGTGACAGGCTCGCAGGGTCTTCAGCAGGTGAGCAGGAGGCATGAT
Organism: Tachysurus fulvidraco; assembly: GCF_022655615.1. NCBI lineage: Eukaryota > Metazoa > Chordata > Actinopteri > Siluriformes > Bagridae > Tachysurus > Tachysurus fulvidraco. The sequence continues at coordinate 17,115,845 of NC_062519.1, forward strand.
ATGCTATTAATAGGCTATTAATTTGTTATTATAACTATTAATTTGTCATAAGGGTTTTAATAATGTAACTAGATTGTTGGTGTCTATCAAGGTTAAAATAGTGGACACCAGCTTGTAAAATTAAGTGCTGAAAATAGTGCTAAGCTTGCCGTGCGTCTCTGACAGATCCAGCTTGTGCAACCAGGGCAGATTCAGCTCTCAGGAGGTCAAACACTACAGGTACAAACCGCACAGGGACAGACGCAGCAGATCATCATCCAGCAACCACAGACTGCGGTAACTGCAGGACAGAACCAGGTCTCAAAACACACATGCACATAAAAATGGACTGTACTATAGATTGTACTGTACGTATGTACTATAGTGTCCAACACACAGGCTCCTTGTAAATGTTGGTGTGTGTGTGCGTGTGTCTCAGCCTCAGCAGATAACTGTGCAGGGTCAGCAGGCTCAGACGGCAGAGGGTCAGACCATCCTATATCAGCCAGTCAACGCTGATGGAACCATCCTCCAGCAAGGTAAAGCAACAAAAACAAAAACACTTTCATTTAGGAAATCAAGTGAAAAGGAATTTCTTGTAGGCTTCATTTAGGAAAGACACTCACTCACTCACTCATTTTCTACCGCTTATCCGAACATCACGGGGAGCCTGTGCCTATCTCAGGCGTCATCGGGCATCGAGGAGTGCCAACCCATCACAGGGCACAAACACACTCTCATTCACTCACACACTCACACACTACGGACAATTTTCCAGAGATGCCAATCAACCTACCATGCATGTCTTTGGACCGGGGGAGGAAACCGGAGTACCCGGAGGAAACCCCCGAGGCAGGGGGAGAACATGCGAACTCCACACACACAAGGCGGAGGCGGGAATCGAACCCCAACCCTGGAGGTGTGAGGCGAACGTGCTAACCACTAAGCCACCGTGCCCCCCCCCTTAGGAAAGACATTGATATCAAAATAGATATACAGCTTAGGATTGATGAAGCCAGACATTGTCAAGAAAGTGTTCTTATTTATAAACATGAAGGTGTGTTTGCTAAAAATGAGTTTTACGCTTTCTCTTTGCTGTGTATTTGTTCTCTTCAGGTATGATCACTATTCCAGCTGCCAGTTTAGCAGGAGGTCAGATCATCCAGACGGGCTCCAACACGAGTGGCACTGGGGGTCAGGGCACTGTGACTGTCGCTGTTCCCGTCACGGGAAATGTGGTTAACGCTGGAGGAATGGTCATGGTGAGTCATGGGCTGATGTTTATCAAGATTTCTAATTACTTATCATCTTCTTCATATAATAAAATATAATTGGCTGTGTTGTTTTTTTTTTTTTTTTTAAATGAATGAATGTTTGTGTTTATCAGATGGTCCAAAGCGGTGGCTCGGTCCCAACCATGCAGCGTATCCCTCTCCCAGGAGCAGAGATGCTGGAGGAGGAGCCGCTGTACGTCAACGCTAAGCAGTACCACCGCATTCTGAAGAGACGCCAGGCTCGCGCCAAGCTGGAGGCTGAGGGCAAAATCCCCAAAGAGAGGAGGGTGAGTTAAACACGATTAATAACAAAGCAGAGTTCGTTTCTGTGAGAAGTTTTATGTCCAAAAAAAAAAAGTACAGTGTCAGCTTTTGAAGATGTGGTCTGTCTTGTTTAAATAGTGTGTTTAGACCTGAATCAATCATATAATTAAATAAAGACATAATACATTAAAACAATAGCCTAATTATTCTTTATATCTTAGAAATATCTGCACGAGTCTCGTCATCGGCACGCCATGGCACGGAAGCGCGGTGATGGCGGCCGCTTCTTTTCGGGGAAGGAGAAGGACGAGATGTGCATGCAGGTGAGCGGGAGGCTCCAGATAAATCCCAACACTGAATGGACTGCCATGTCTGCCCAACCCCTGGAATAATATCTGCAAGCTTTTTAGCAATACACGCTCTTCTTTTCAAGCAAAAAAGACTGCATGTGTGTATGTCTGTGTGTACATGTCCGTTTGTGTGTGTGTGTGTGTGGGGGGCGGGGGGGTGTTTTAATGCTTTAATGCTTTTTTTATGCATGCATCTTTTGTTTTTTATTGCTAAGACCATGACTTGATGCCGTTACTGTACAACAAAACAAACTGCGCCGAAGCGGCTGTGGGACATCTCATATCCTAGTTTGTGAATAACTGCTTTTATGCATTCGGTTGGATCTGAGCAGTGACCGAACGTGATGCCGTGATGTTCTCCTACTTAGATAAGAAGGGCTGTAATTTATGCAAGCAAATATATTCATTTGCTTGATTAATTTTGCAATGAATAAATACAATAAATACACTGTAAATATTTTCAGCACTTATAGTCACCGTTTCAGCCGAAACTAAACACTGAGTTCTGTTGAACTGCTTCATATACAGCCGTATGCAGCAAACACATTTTAAACCTGTCCTTATTTTTTGCCCCGATATTAATAGTGCAAGTTCTTTAGCTGATAGACTTTAGACATTATACTGGATTTTATTCTGACTTCACTTAATCTCAGTAAAGTCAGTATTATAAATTTCATCCTTATGATTTGGGATTATTTACAATAAACTTGCACGTTCCTCATTCAAGCTTCATTGTGCTTCAGGAACATTTTATATTATTTTGCATTCACCGTAACGTGTTTATTTTTGTGTGTGCCGTCTGCCTGGCTTGTCTGTATCTGTATCCCTGCTGCTTTCTGAGCTCTACGTCGTCGCTTAATTGTTTGTCAGAAGATATTTAACTGTTGAAATGTTTCAGAAATCAATGTTGTATAAAACAAACTGTTTTGTCACATTTATATTCCTGCTGTTTTCATGTACTGTTTTCTTCGGTTCCTTTTTTTTTTTATTCGCAAATAAACACGTATTTTGAGTTTTCTTTTCTTCTTGTTTTTAATAAATTTTATAAAATTTACTTATTGTACTATATTTATTATAGTAAAAAATGTGTAGTTTTAATGACATTTACTAAATTGATATGAATAGATTCATTAACAGATGCATTTTTTTATTTGTACATAAATGCTGTGACTTTATCATCAGTCAGTGTAATGTGTGTATGTGATACGTAAAATGTCCAGCTGATTGTATTGTATATCAATTCGATGTCAAGTTGATTGTAATTGCCTTCATCGCTCCTCCTCTTCCTCTCTCTCTCTCTCTCTCTCTCTCTCTCTCTCTCTCTCTCTCTCTCTCTCTCTCTCTCTCTCTTTCTCTCTCTCTCTCTCTCTCTGTTTGACAGGATGAAGCAGAGCAGGCCCCAGTCGGAGAAGAAGCTGTGACACAAATGATCAGCGTTTCTTAACCATTTGTACCACTTTATATGGTGTTTGCCGTAGTGTAAAGCAGTGTAAACTCACTCCCTGCATCATAGCCGGTGCTTTGTACAGCTTTCTACACTGGCTCTCTTACAGTCTGGTGCTTAACGAGCGAGAATGCTGATCTAGGATCAGTTTTTTTTATCGCTTTTATCCTTGTACATAATGCAACTATAAAGGTACAGAGAGCCAGGTTAGTGTTCTGCATGGAAAGACTCGAGGAAACATTTCTCATATTCCTTGTCTCTTAAGGGTTTCTCAGCATGAGTTTTAATATTTTTGTTTAAAACCTGATTTATATGCATCAGACTTGTTTATTGTGCAGTCATTTTTCCTCATACAGATTGTGAAAAGATTAAATATTTTGTTGTCTATGCACTTTCACATTGATCTTCACAATGTACCAAATCTCAAAGTCTTCAAGTCTCATGTGAACTTTACTGCACAAGTATCCATTTGTTTAATAAAAAAAAAAAAACTATGTGTTTGGAAATGCAGGCGTCGTGAAAGCATATAGGTGTATTTAGCAGTGGTGGGTGGATGTTTTACAGATCAGATCATTTGGACAGCAAACTCTGGAACTATTGGCCTAATAGTATAAGTTGTTTTGCAAGATCTAATATTTTGTTACTGCTCATTTCATTTTGACACTTAGTTTTGTGGATATCATGGTTTGTTTGCGTGTGAGATCTCACCATGTCGTCTCTGGACTGACGTCCTACTTCATTTTAACGAGCTTGACAAAATAACAACGTTTTGTCTTTCTGTAGCAAACATTATTTCTGTTGTAAAATGCTGATGACACGAACTCAGGATTTACCTCCTGTGAACCGAGTGTTTAACCATCAACTTTTGTTGCCACTTGTATAGAGAAGTTTCCCGGTGGGTGTAGCTCTGTCTAATTTCGAATCTGACTCGTGTGTTTCTTTGCCAGGCAACTACACAACATCCCAAAGGAACTGTGATTAAATATAGATGCTTGATGGTCATTTCCAAATGCCATGCATGTAGACCATACCCCAGACAGAGAGAGAGAGAGAGAGAGGTTTGGAAATTGGATCCGAAATTGGATTCTCTATTTCATACAACTGGCTGAACAACAGGTTTTGAAAGGTGGGTTTTTATAGATTAAGGTTTTGTGTCACAAAAAGTTTTGGGTTTTTTACAACAAAAGTTTGTCTCACATGGAGTTCCTTCTTCCCGACACTAGAGGGTGTCGATCAGAAGCTCGAGACGTGTCGTACATGACCGCGGTCATTCTGTTCAGGGTTATGGAGAACGTCGTGTCCCTAAAACGAGCCTTATTTTGATGTTGTTCCTTTTTGTTCTCATGTTCAAGCCTCGCCTCATTATCATACTGTCAAAACTGTCCTCAGATCAGCAGAAAAATGGAGGCATCATACAACATCCACCCACAGGACCAGCTCTCCCGGCTCAATAGCCACACATTTGCATAAAAATGGTGTGCTACGAATAATCAGGCCTGGAATAGTGCAGAATAATTAGCATTTTTTTTTTCAAACAAAAGGTGCTTCATTTAGTTCAATAGACGGGATAAAACGTGTCGCGGCCCCAATTTGAATGTAAGACAATGAAACGCATGGATAAACCTTTCCTCGCTTTCTGTAACATTATACAGATTATGAAACGTACAGCAATACAAAAAAGATATAAAAATGACAGCCGGTATTTATATGGTTATAGCATGTAGTTTTTGAAATCTGAATTGGTAAAAAAATACACAAAAAGTAGTCCATGCAGATGTAATTACCTTACTTGCCATCATGAGCAAAGCTTCATTCTCTTTCACTATGTCTTGAATCTGTTCAACAATCTAAAATGTTAGAAAGTCTTTCAGGTTTTAGACTTGTATGTACAGTGGGACAAAAATAACACGTGCTTCACCACCACCATAAATATAAATTATTATGAAGTTCTACATCACTAATAGAACCAGCCCTGTGGACAGCATCCTTCTGCAGTGCACTGTGGGATCGGACGATGCTTTCGGATATAACTGATATAGGTACGGGATGATCGTGACATTTTCTTGTCCTGATGCTGAGTATACAGTATATTATGTATTTTTCCCCAACACGCCGCTGACCCCAGTCCTATCTGGTTATTCCTTGTAAGAGTCCCATCACTACCACACTTCTGGTGAATGTGTCTCTTCTCTGGGAGCTCCTGTTAAGATATAAATGGTTCCAGGACAGAGATTGTCATTCACGCGTGAAGTGCACGCTGACGCTTCTGCAGCACTTGGAGACGCTGTGGTAGACAGGGAGGACGAAGATGTCCAGAAGGCTGCTCCATAGCATCTCTAGCCGACCGGTGTTCATGAAGATCACCTTAACACATGGCGTGAGAAGCCTGGAGGACAAGAGCGGAGAACTCGAGTCATTTAAGGATTGAGGCATGAACACACTTGTCCTCTCAGAAGAGCTTAATTTGCACCATTCTCTTCTCTTCCCATCTAGACAAAAAAAAACTGCTAACACTGTAGGACACACTGTTATTCATAAAAATGGACAAAAGCTGCAAACAGTCTCAGCTACAGAATGCTCTCTTGCTCAGCACAGGGGTTTTTTCTCACATGCATCTGACTAGGAGACGTGGCCTAAAGTACAATGGCATAATAACTACATTATATCTGATTCAGATCTTTGATTTGATTTACATTTTTAAAGGACAACATTGACAAGCCACCTCCTTCCTAGGAACTCTTAAGTATTGAAAAAAAATTGCAGCTCTAATTTCTTTCTTTTAATCTTTTTTTAAAAAAAATTTGATTTATAAAGCCAAAATAACCTGTTAGCTACATTAGCTTCACTGCTTCTGTGAAAAAGAATAGCAGCACTAAATGCACTGGGCTCAGAGGTATAATGACCTTTTTGACTAAACCGTTCCTTTAGCGTATGCAGTGTGGATTTGCTGAGATTTTTCATTACCTGCTCATCGGTGTGAACAATGAGTACAAAAGCCACGATTTCTGTTCCTCTCTACAATCACGTAAATTATTAAAATATCAGGATTTCAATATTAAATCAAATAAAATGCTTGTACCAGATGTGAAGGCAGGTGAGGAAAGCAAAGAGAACTCCAGCAACGACAGAGAAGGGGATGGCGAGCACCGCGGTGCTGATGCGATAGAACCAAACCCGGGACACCTCGAAGAGTGCGTTACTCCAGAACCACACCCGGTCTCCACTGCGCACAGAAAACGGCTCGGCTATCACATCCTCAAAGCTCACCTGAACAAACACACACACACACAGATTACAATTCAGACCTGATATTTTAACATCACCTGACGTTTCAGAGACTGAGCTGGGTCTTTACGTACAGAAAAAAAGCACCGTGTCATTCTGCTATAGGAAAATAATAAACATGGTGGTTTGATGAAGCAAAGTTACTGCTACCATCCCAAAGTTTATTGGTTATCCATAACAGCATGTCCTGAAGTGTTTGATTCCTCAACAGCAATTGGGAAGAAGAAGAAGAAGAAGAAGAAGAAGAAGAAGAAGCCTTTTACATTTAATGTAGAACATCTGGGGGAGGGGGGGGTCTTTAGCAGCGATAAACAGCAGCGCTGGTCGTTTCCTCACCAGCCTGGATTTTTTTCTCTCACTCTCACAAAGGTTATAAGTCAAACATTGCAGCTTGAAGGTTTTGTGGAGTTGTTTAGTGTATACGGTATGTGGTTTCTGAGACCTCATGTCATACCGATGCTAGTTTATAACCACAATCACTGTCAAGGTTCAGCTTGTTTCTGCAATACTGACACCAGCCTGGTACGGCACCTTCACTGAGCTAAGCTGGATTCTTGGACATGCTGAATAAATTTGTATCCCCTGTGTCAGTCAGAGGTTGGTGTTAGTCTCAGTGTGATGCAGATGAACATCAGATTGCACTAACAAACCCGGACTGAAACCCCTTCAGCTCATTAGTGGAGAATTAGCATATGAACAGCACTCGTTGTAATCACATCGCTTATAGTGAGGACTAATAAGGGGGTTTTGTAGAATGCTTCAATCCCTAGTGGTGAGGAGCACGTTTCAACAGATTGAAATTGAGACACAACAGCACAGGTTGCTAAATGTGCATCCGCTCCACTTTTCATTACTCCTCTATATACCGTTAAACACTTGTTATTGGAAACCTATCAGAAGCAAGGTGGTGCGATGAAGCAGAGTTAACGACCGTCCGAAAGTCGATAGCAACGGAGCCGACGTCGTACCTCGTAGTACTTGGAAAGCGAAGATCAGCTCGTTAAATAGGTTGAATCAGTCGTGGATCCTGCTTGTTTGAAAGGAAAGCTGTACCTGCACCAATCCTCTGTAATAGGATTAGACACATTTAGTGTTGGAGTCACATTTAATACTATGGAACATTTTAGTTAGTTCCTATTATCACTTATGTTACAGCAGCTTTAAACAGTCGTTGCCTCTCCAGCTAATTTGTCCTTTATTCCTCTGCCCGGAAAACTTTAAGTTACGGTTTTACTTCTGACACTGGAGACTTCTGAAATAAATGATTTCTTACCAAAAAAAAAAACTTGCTCGTATAAACCATTAAAGCTTCCTCACTAAGAACAGAACAGTCATCAACACCTGATCAATCACAGTCAACAGATCTGTGGAATAAATGACTTTACTGATGTATCATGAAGATTTATCAGTATATATCAGTTATATCAACTTATGTAGCCAAAGAATTTTCCTGGTTTACATTATCGCATAAGCCATTTATTATTTCAGGGATTTCCCACTCACAGGGTATGAGACGAATCCCCGACGGTATGCTGCTATAATTGTGCTAAAGATCTGATCAGGAACACTCATGCCACTTTTATCCTCCATCTGTCTCAGAGCAGCAGCTGTTAGCGTCGACTTTAAAAAAAAAAATAAAAAATCGCTCTTTACACTTTTCCCACAGAGCAAAGAGGAAACACAGACCTCTCGTGAGAAACATTACTTCTCCATGTTGGTGCTTGACACTGTATTGTGTGCTTTGCTCTGCTTTTGCAGGACTTTTTGATGCAGCAATGGTCGAATGCAGAAGAATCATAACATTAGGTGAAGTCAGAAGTTGAAGTTTTATCATCAGTATTTGGTTATCGCCAACGGATTATTGCTAAAGTACATGTTGCATTGCACACATGGAAATGTTACCTGATGTCACTCGATGAACTATTTTATGCTTAGTATTTCGAGTCTTTGTCATCTGAAAACCTCATGGTTTTCTGAGGAGTTAATGAAGTTCTCCTCAAAGAGAACATTATCTTTCAACCAGAATTAATCCCCGGTTTACTTTTGGAACGTGTGAGCGCCGTGTCTCAGATGTGGGACGTACTTTATCACTGACGCTAAACTGTGGCCCTGTAAAGTTATTCGGTTACCTTGAGGCATTCGTTCATCTGTCGTGGGTCTCTCTCATTGATCAGAGGCCTCGTGTCACTCTGCGTCGAGACCAGGTCGTCCTCTTCCTCTGTTTCTTCTTCCTCTATGACCGTCTCCAGCTGTGTCTTCCACGGCTGCTTTCCCTCGCTGTCCTCGCTGTTGCTGTCATCCCCGAGGTCGATCTCTGTATCTACAGGAGCCGTAATTCGCATCATGGTGCCGGTCATTAACATAAAACCTTCTTAACACAGTGAAACTCTGAGCAGTGTTATGGCTGTGTCGTCGCAGTGCCCGGGTTGAGGGAAGGATATATTGGGAAAGTGACCGTGCTCATACAAGAATTCCCCGTGGGAAGATCTGTACCCCTGCTACACAAGCTATAAATACTACAGGATGGCCCGTCACTTTTTAAACTCTCATCTCGTATGTAACCAGAGAAGCACAAGGAGGGTCAGGTCTGGGATCCTCACAATGAAAGGCATATTCTTGCATAACTTGATCAGGTCAAAAGATATTTAAAGGGGCAGTATGTGATCTTTAGAGCTCGGCTGTTGAAATCCTCGATTTTACCTCAGATGACCCGGCCTCCTTTGTTAATACGGTTTATGACATGAGCTGCTGTTTAAGTAAAAAAGGGGCAGGGGAACTTTATTTTTTATATTGTTTAACATTTCGACCAGAATGTAAACAGTTGCCGGAAATGAAGAAGCTTAAGCGATTCTGTACATGGACCTCAAATCAAAATTTATATTTTAAAAGTTACCTTTTACTTTGTAAGACATGTCTCTTGTTTCGTTATCTGATAAAGCTTGGGCTCTTGCTGTAGACGGAGCCGAAATGTCGTGTCCAAACGTTTGACTGGTAATATTATGTGAATCAATCTCTCGGATCTTTAATTCTGATGACGGATATGTCTGGAATCATTTGTGTGACCCAAATTTAAGTAGTCTTTCAGAGTATGTGCTTATTTTAGAACAAAAATGTACAATTTGTGAATAGATTTTCCAGAATCACTCACTTCACGAGTCAATTGCGAAAGGAACAACACAAAAAAAAGATGAGTATCAGTATACACATCGAAACACAAATCAAACAGTTCATCATTAAAGCCGCACAATGGCTCCGGCGTGAACGCAGCTGTACGCCGCCGGAATCCATTATGCACACAGCGAGGTGACGGATGGATCTGAGATTGTTGGCGACCTGTCAGTGTTTTATAATGGCAGTAAAATAAACCTCGGCGTCACCATCGTGAACGTTACAGAAAGACTTGATGCACCGCAAACACAACGACTAGCATCTCAATCTTCATCATTCTTACACAATTAAAAGAATAAAACTACCTAAAGTTTATGTTCTAAACAAGGCGTTTATGATAATGGTTCGACAATGTGGGTCGTAATAAGAACAAACTTTTACAATTTATGATGAATTGGTAGTTTTTTTTTTATTGGTAGTTTTTTTTAAAAATTATTTTACTGAGAAACAATAGAACGTAAACTCCTCTGTCCTGAAGATGCTAGAAAACCTTAAATTACAGCTTTATCTCTGACTGTTACACTGACAACGGAGACTCCTTTCATTAATGCTAAATAATAGAGGACTCACTATAGTGTTTTAAGCCACTTTGCTTTCTTCATCTAACGTGTGAATTATTTACTTACTTACTGACAGAACGCATTAGTCATAACTACGTGTGTGTGATCGGCACCAATGAGGTCAGCTATGACGTCTTTCAGAGAAACACAACGCCGTTTGAATCCGCTACAGAAACAGGGGCCATTGCGTCATTCGGCAACAGTATAACGTGGAAAAAAGCCTCTTGTTCCCTTCACACATCATACAGCAGTGTGTATTTATAATCACACGGCCACTTTAACCGGAATATCTGTGTTTCTCTTTCTCTCGATCACCCTGTCAGTCTACTGCTGACCCACTGAATCAAACCAATTACTGTATATCTTATTTTGATTTCAAGGCGCAGGAATTAAATCTATTAGGAAAGCAGCAACCATTACATGCTGATTACAGTGTAGTGTGTGTGTGTGTGTGTGTGTGTGTGTGTGTGTGTGTGTGTGTGTGTGTGTGTGTGTGTGTGTGTGTGTGTGTGTGTGAATTTGTAAGAGAATAAAGACAAACACACACACGGTGCATAGTGCTTGTGATGTGTGTGTCTGTGTGTGTGTTTGTCTTTATTCTCTTACAGATTCACACACACAAACACACACACACACACACACACACACACACACACACACACACACACACACAAACACACAAACACACACACACACACACACTGCATAGTGCTTGTCTGATGCATTGACTTACTGTATTACATGTTGGTGCTAATGGACTAACTCTCTGTGGCAGATGGCTGTGTGTGTGTGTATGTGTGTGTGTGTGTGTGTGTGTGTGTGTGTGTGTGTGTGTGTGTGTGTGTGTGTGTGTGTGTGTGTGTGTGTGTGTGTGTGTGTGACAGGACAAAGCTGATAAAATTGTGATGTATTACTCTTTGGATAAAAAAGGAAGCAGTATTCATGCATACAGAACACATTTCATTTGTTTATTTTAAAAAATAAATTAAAAAATAATAATAATAGATATAAACAGGATTAGACAAAAAAAATCAGATTTTATCTTTCTCTCATTCTCATTTATCTCTGTTTTTATTAAAACGTTCACTCCACTGAAGAACTGTAACAAATAAAGAGTTCAGGTCGAAGGCTTCATGCTTGTAGCTTCGTAACTATGCTTGGCTGCATCGTCACCATGACAACTCCTGTGATTCTGTGTGAGTCTTCTTTTAGTCCTGATACACACACACACACACACACACACACACACACACACACACACACATATATATATATATATATAAAGTAATATATATATAAAAGTAAACTGACAAGGATTCCCTTTTAATACTAATGTATACTAATATCAGTTTAATTCCATCCCTGTTTTATTTTTAGATTTATTCGTTTATTTTTCTTTTGTCAGATCGCTGTTGTTTATTTTTTTTTGACTGCATGTATGTTTATGAGGTCACACAGATTTTATGTCTTAAAGCAGTGTAGAAGTGTGTGTGTGTGTGTGTGTGTGTGTGTGTGTGTGTGTGTGTGTGTGTGTGTGTGTTTCATGTTTAAGCAGGTGTAGAATGTATTCCCGCTGCTTCTCCAGCTGTTCCAGTGCTGATTTTCTCTTATATAACTGAACATATCTGCATCAGGGTCACGACTCTTCGTAAATCCTCCGCTGTAGATGGACAAATAGACAGATAGACAGACGGACAGACGGTACTATGCTTTGAAACAGCAAGTATGACTCTTTTAGTTTATAATGTTGTCAGACATGTTGTGTTTGTGTTTACATGACATGTGAAACACTGTCATACAACACTAACACACAGCATGTTTTCAGAAATGGGACATTAATTAAGCACCTTAAAAAATTGAAATAAGAGGGTTTGTATGCACTTTAGCATGTTATAGTCATGCTAAAAAACTCCACTTCATAGTGTGTGGTTTTAACACACAAGTTGTTATGGAGTTTTAAATGCAGTGTTGTCATTACCAATGCTTTTTGAACGACAGCGTGATAAGTAAGCTTTCCTTTATCCCCCGGACCTCGACTAGCAGAGACACACATTATCCAGCAGTGGAGCTCACCAAGACTGTTAAATCATTTTTTTTTTCTCAACAAAGACACGCTGTATAACACATTTACAGTGACAGAGTGAAGGGTGTTTTATTCAGCAGGGAGACAGGACGTCTTAGAAACATCTCAGAGCCACACGGAAAAAGAAATGAACAGAAATCGAAACGGAAAGACGGCTTTTAATCTCGAATAAATAAGAGTTCCAAACAAATATTGTTTCGTACACCACCGTGAACTCGACGTGGATCTACTCACATTACAGCTGACCGAATATTAATGTTAAAATATCTTCTTAAACAATATTAAACAACACCATGTCAAAGATACTAATGCAGAGTCTTCAGTGTTGAGCAGAACAACTCATCAAGCACTGATACCAACATACAGGATATTCGTTAAATCAATAACAACAAAAAAAAGATGGATTTAAAGGAGAGGTTGAGAGTTTCCTGATTTAAAAAAAAAGTTAGAGTTGTGTTTACATTTATGGCATTTAGCAGACACCCTTATCCAGAGTGACTTACAACTGAGGGTTAAGGGCCTTGCTCAGGGGCCCAGCAGTGGCAGCTTGGTGGACCTGGGGCTCAAATCCATGACCTTCCGACCAGTAGCCCAACACCTTAACCACTGAGTTACCAAATACCACATCCATGTTTTAAGGCGAGCGAATGAAGACGTGTTGGTTAAGGATTGCAAGGAAAATTCTCGTCCTGATAAAACACGGACGAAGACCATAACTAAAGGCGTTATTGTGGCGTCCGTGTAAGAAAATGTTCTTACTTCTCTGTAAAACTAACAGCCCTGAGTACCTGAGGCTGGCTTCAAACAGCCCGACCTCAGAATCAGATTTTATTTTCACATCTTTGATTCGATCTAATTCAAGTCAAGGGATCGTTTTAGTTCAGGAACGGACCGATAAAATTTGCTAATTTATAATAATCCTTTAAAACTGATCTTAATTATTTAAAAATAGTAGTCCATGTTAAAACTCAGTCTACATAAACAACCCAGTATAAATGTGTGTGTGGCCTTGATTATATCGCTCATATTATCACATGCTATTAGCATGACAAAGCAGAACCAACTGTACATTTCTTCATTGTTCAGATTTATTTGATTAGACCTGCTTTCAGCAGCATCTGAGTAAATGCTAAAATAGCAGGAATGCTGGAGCAGTATTTATTTATTTATTTATTTATTTATTTATTTATTTATTTATTTATTTATTTATTTATTCAGAATTTGTTTTTATCTTTATATTCACTTTGATGCTCTGGTTCAATTCCAGATTTAATTCTGATTTTAACATTGAACTGGATTTTATTTCAATCTTCCATCAATCTAATTTTAATTTAGATCTGTTTTTAGCATTCCAAATTTGGATCTGGTTTAAAAGCCCCAGATTCGGATCCCATTTGCACAGTCTAGATTTGGACTCTTTTTTTGACTCTACCAGCATTGGATCCAATTCTAAACATTCCAGATTTGGATCCAGTTTTAATGTTCCAGATTTGGCAGCCTAGGTGAGTTCCTCGGGTATCTGTCCTGGTATCCTGAAGCCAGTTTGGTCCAGTGTGTTTCTGGGAGTTGCAGTGTTGTAACTGCTGCGTGTGGCTTCAACCGAGCTGCTGCGCTTCAGGAAGTGCAGGAAGTCTTCATGCGCAGAGGCATCGTGCCCGGACTGTGGAGGTCTAGCGGGTCTGCTGGGCGAGCGGCAACAGCAGCACATCGTCTTACACACCTCCTCACGAATCTGGCGGTTCAGCAGGCCATAGAAAAATGGGTTTGCAGCGAATGAAGAGTACGCCAGCCACGTGACAGGGCCTTCTGCCTCATCAGCTGAGCTGTGGGCAACACCTAGGGACAAGTGAAGGTGGAAGGCAAAGTATGGCAGCCAACAGAGGACAAACTGGCCCACGATGACAGCCAGTGTGAGTGCTGCTTTACCGCCCACCAGTGTCCTGCGTGGCCTGCGTGGTGCATGTGTTCCTGTCCCTCTCCTAGCACTCGAGCTGCTGGTGATGATGGTGGTTTGGCTGTTGACTGAGTCAGAGCGGTGTTTTGGACGAGGTGTTGCAGGCACCCAGCTAGGCAGAGGACCCCTGTGTCGGGCGGCCATGTGCGCCACCTTGTAGACGTTCGCATACACAGCTAGAATGATGGCGGCCGGGACGCAAAAGCAAAGCACGCAGAAGATGATGGAGAAAACACGCCGGTGCCCGCTGTGGCTCCAGTGAAGTGAGCAGTGGGCGGCAGCAATGGCGCTGTGGTGACGATAACTGGGCCACCCAAACACAGTAGCCAACCCAAGGACAGCAGATGCCAACCAGACAAGCGCCATGACCGCAGCTGCAATGCGGGGTGTCATTTTGGCCTCGTAGCGCATCGGGTGCACGATATAGTAGTAGCGCTCGACGCTGATCGCTGTCACTGTGAAGATGGAGGCAGAGATCAGAAAAGCATTGAGGAAGACGTACAGGCGACACTCAAGTGGAGTAAAGATGACCCCAGCGAAGAATGGCGAGCCACACACGATGGCTAGGGGCATCAGAAGGGCTGCGCACAGCACATCCACACCACATAAATGCCACACAAAGCTGTACTTCCTCAGGTGTGCCGCTTTCAGCACCACAATCAGTACAGCCAGGTTCGCCAGCAGAGCCACGGCGTTCAGTGTCACCATGGCCACCAGACCCATGGCATCCCGGAGACGGGACTGTGGATTGGACATGGTGCCCAACTGCATGCTGGGAGTAGGGTGCACAGATGTTCCATTTTGTAGTGAGTGGTTGGCTTGTGTTTCGTTAAGGTCGGGGGTCTGAGGGTATCCAGATGCTGCCATCTTTGGAGCTCAGATCTATGCGGTGCGGGTCACAATTATGGATTCCTCCATTGTCCAACACAAAGGACTCTAGGATTGATTAATCACAGAACAGACCTGTTGATGAAATAACAGATAAGTTGCCCATATGTGTAAAAATGGCCATAATCTCATCTTTCAAAAGGCTCATTTCAGTTACACAGATAGAAATAGCTTACAATATACTGTACAACTATACACAGAATTTCCCTTTAAATTCAACACAGTTTAGGAGGTGATATATACGCAGTGTCGTGTATATCATGTTTGTGTTAATGCTGTGTTGCCTACAACTAGCTTACAAACTCATTCGCTCGGTCGTTCCAGCTTTAAAGCCAGAACACTGTGTATAAGTCAGGAGAATTCACTCCAGATGAATTATCATAAGTCCATCATAAGTCAGGTTTAGCATCTTATTTTGTCCGTCGTTTCAGTGCAAAAGTCATGCAATTCTTTTTTTTACTCAAGCTGTAAACCCTAAAGAATGTCACATTGTTTTCAGCTTAATTCTAGACTCGTAATCCTTTGGTCTTGCATGGATGAGCGCTTACAGAGTTGAGAGAGTAGGAGTTTGATCACTTAGAATTATTCATAACACTGTATTTCCCTGTTTAATGCTTTCTCTCTCTCTCTCTCTCTCCTCTCTCTCTCTCTCTCTCTCTCTCTCTCTCTCTCTCTCTCTCTCTCCCTCTCCCACTCTCTCTCTCTCTCTCTCTCTCTCTCTCTCTCTCCCTCTCCCACTCTCTCTCTCTCTCCCTCTCTAACCTTTTGATGGTGAGTATAAT